>NW_020621047.1:227383-284066 GCF_003573695.1 Papaver somniferum | reverse complement strand
CTTAAATAAAAAAAAAAAAAAGTGTAGGCGTATATGATGGCAATAATGTATTAATTCATCCTTGTTGATAATAATGGATTATGGGCTGAATCCATAATTATAATGGTTGCCGAAAATAGGCAAATACGAAGATCTTAAAGCTTAAATAGGATACCAATAAAAAAATTACTGAGAAAATTAGTGCTTGCTTATTTAGAAAACGGAAAATTCAGTGGACAAACATACAACATCATTACTACACGTAATGATGTTAAAGAAAGAAAAAAGCAGATAAAACTAACCCCACCTAATTGATAATGGTACGTTTCAGAGGAGATATCATTCTGCGATCTTGTGATTCAAATTGTTGATCATCAACATCAGAGATCATGATCGGTTGTTAGCTAGAGCTCGTAATATCTAGCCCGAAATGTACTTTTACCAAAATATGGGTGTGATATGAAAACTGAGGAAACTGAGAACAGACTTTGTTATATAACAATTGCCAATTGCATCTGCATTCTCATCCAATGTCTCAGCTACCCTAGAAGTCTCATCTCACTTCTCAACTACCCCAAGTACGTGAAGCACTCCCATCACAAGTCCCAACTACCCGAGATGTCTCATCTCAACTCTCAAACTCAACTACCCCATGTACGTGAAGCAGTCTCATCTCAAGTCTCAACTACCACATGTGCGTGAAGCACTCTCATCTCAAGTATGAAATAGCTGCCTAAATCTAATTTACCCATGTATTTCGGCACCATTGCCATAGCTGCAGCCTCAAAGTTACTCGATGAGGCTTTAGTGCATTATAACATCAATTCCCATAAAACTGGAAGAAAAAAAACTCAATAATAAAAGAGGCTCTAGTGCATTATAACATCAATTCCTATAAAACTGGGGGAAAAAAAAAACTCAATAGTGAAATCGTAGATACATTCTGCATACTGAAAACTTGACTGCATGACAATATTGGTGATCAGTATAATTTTTTTTTTTTTTTTGACTTAAAAGGTTGAGATTGTATTAAAAGAAAAATGTAATAAGGCTCAAAAGGCCCCCATTTTGATATGTACAAAAGTTTATCTGGTATCTATAACTACTTTCCAATGTGTGATAAGTTCACGGAAAAATGTAGTTTTGAAGATTTCTTTCCCCCTCAAAATATAGAGTAAAATTTTAATTTCCACTATAACTTCCTCGACTCCTTGAGGTATTTTTCTAGCCATGACCCTGCGATTTCTTTCATTCCATAGAGCCCAGCATATGGCAAATATTACTAGTGGCCATAATTTTTTCCCCTTATGTCTACCTCTTCTAAACATCCAACATTGTAATTTTTGGTGGAGATTTCCTGCTTGAACCCATCTTATGTTGTAGCCATTGATGAAATAGCTCCAGATTGTGTGGGAGTAAATGCAGTTAAGCATTAGGTGGTCCACTGTTTCTTGTGCTTGGTTGCAGAAACAGCACATTGCATTTTGTATGAGACAGTCTCTTCTAAGTAGATTGTCATTTGTTGCTATAGGATTTTGTGCTGCAGTCCACATGAAGAATTACACCTTTGGGGGGACTTTCTTGATCCAAATGCAGGAATATGGCACTTCAATTGTTGGGTCTGGTAATTGCTCTATGAGCCATCTATAACATAGTTTTGAGCTGAAGCCACCTGGAGCTGTGCATATTAAATCATCTTCAATATCTTCATTGATAGTAAGGGGAACTCTAAGAACTGTGAATAGCTCAAGAATTTCTAGAATTTCTCTTTGTGTAAGATCTCTTCGGAGTTTCAAATTCCAGGTGCCTGCATGGATCAGATCATTGGCTGAAGCATTATTTTGTGTTGCTAGTTTGAAGATATTGGGAAATCTTGAATGTAGAGTTTGAGAACCTGCCCATACATCCCACCAGAAGTTGACAGCCTTTCCATTATTGATGTTGAGTGTAGTCACCTGCTGCACTAACTCTTTTTGTTTGATGATGTTGTTCCACATACCTCTTCCTCGAGGTTTAGAAGAATCTTTGACCCATATGACATTCTCCTTAGTCTTCGTCTTTTTTTTTTGGTGATCAGTATAATGCTTAGTTGCATAAGCAGACCTAGCATCCACTATGTGGTAAATTAATTGAGTTGAAATTAGTAAAATAAAAGATCATGTTAATCAGTCGCGGTGAAAAAGGTACGTAATAAAAGAAATCTTGAGTTGTATAGAAACGAGTGAAAAGATCTGAAGGAAAAATAAGTAAGAGTCTTTTGATTGTTTTTTTACTATTTCAATTGACCTAGCTAAATGACTAGGTAGTTAGAAGAGGCGATGTGTTTGAGATACAAAAATTTTAATATGATGGCACCAAAACTGCTGGTGGGTCGTTTTTCTGATCATCATTTCCATATGTTAGGTTATCGACCCTAAATTCGTCATAAGCCCATGAGTAGAACTTAACTCAAAAACCGGTTGACTAGATGAGGAAATCCATTGACTTATAAACTACCAATTAGGCCTCATCTAACCAATGTGGGACTAGGATCCCAACATCCCTCCACGCCTCCAGACCCAACGTCATCGTTGGCCCACTCTATCGACACAGACCCGAAGGTAGCACTTTCTCTTATGGCGGCTTCACTACCCTATCAGTATTCAATGCGGGTGACAACTACGTCCATACATAGGTGCCCCAACACTTTAATCTAGTCTATAGATCACCCCTTCCGTGAAGCGGGCATGGGTCGTGATGGTTGGTTCTGATACCAAATGTTAGGGTACCGACCCTAAACTCGTCATAAGCCCATGAGTAGAACTCAACTCGACGAAAAATGTTAGGATTCTCGGTAAACCATACTGCAGCGTAATCAACAGTAGTAGAAACCATAGAAAAGGTATTTTGAGCATGACCAAGTAACTCGAGATGAAGAAGAGGCTGATTTTCACTCTCTAAACAGCCTCCGTACAATGAACCATATCCTTCAGTAGAGAGTGACAATGAACCATATCATTCAGTAGATGCCAATGGTTCCAGCTCAGTCGCAGATTGCAGGATGTCAACTGCAGGTGCCAGATGTGCAACTGTCCCACTTAAACTTTTTGTTGCCCGGTACTGAACAATGAGTCAAATTTTGTGCACACCCATTTAAAGAGTGTCCACAAAACGAAACGATCCTATTGACTCCTCTAAATCAGCAGTTAACTAATTAATATATATCCTTTTTTTCTTAATTTTAATTTTATATAAATCTTCAAATCGGTAGCATGATATATTTATATCTAATATTACCTAAAATACAGGATCCCAAAAAAAATAAAACTCTTAAATTGTTATCAACTCCAAAAACGTGGTCATGGATGTGTTCTCCCCATCGTAGCCAGGTAAACACATGAAACAATATGTCCACACTTCTGAGATCATCTTTCATCGAACAGATTGCTTAATCTAAAATTTACAAATTGACTCAAACATAAAAAAAACTTTAAATCTGCTGCGCAATTTGGATTGGACGACTTGTGAAACAGATGCTGATGATGTACGACCATACATGCTATTCATGAAATCCATGGAAAACAAGTTTACCAAAATCTAACGCAGTTGCGCTCTCTAGATTTCCATTTGCATCTCACAATCCTTCTCTAAGACATGAATCCAAACCAAGCGGCAAATGACAATTAAGAGCTAAATGAGGTAACTATAATGCGAAAGGAAATCAGGCACAATCACCCATCTTACCTACGGATTCTGGCTTTTCTATGTGAAGTAGCACACTTAGCTGCTCTACTTGTACTGATCAATCATCATAGAGTCCACTTAAGTATTACTCCCTCTGTCCTAAATTATTAGTCCGCTTTGACTAAGTCAAGATAATAAGGAGACCGGAGAACTGTACAAAACTACCCCTATTAAATGTTATGTTATTACCAAAATTAAAAGGAGTATACGAATTATGGAGTGTGTAAGATAAATAAATACCTGGTAATTTTATTATTTATAGAAATGTTTAAATAGAAGATAAAAATAAAAATTTGTATGGATTGATTGATTGAGTAGATTTGTTTCCTATTGGGGAAGATATCATTTAAGATTTTTAGATTAATTATATTACAAATAATTTTATAATTAATAAAAATTGAAGGGTAAATTTGAAAGTTTAACTAAAAGATATGACTATAAACAGAAGCTGGACAATATTTTAGGACAGATGAAAATAGAATAGAGAACAGAAGTTTTAGGACAGAGGGAGTTGTATTGATATCTAAGTACATCCTTTGAAATAATGGAGTCCATGGAAGTCGATCAAGTAAGCGACAAAAATGATTTAAATTTAAACAGGGTCTCTAATGTATGAAACATGTTTTCTTAATCAGATTTTTTTGATTATTCTTTTTTCGTTTCAATTTAAAATAATGCTAATATATTTTTGTCTTAACAAAATTATGTGTTAATCGATTACAAACCAACCAAACCGGTAAGGATATAGCGTATTTATTAAAAGTCAATATTAATTATCTATTTCCTATTTTAGAATCCTAATTTCTAGATATTGTTAGATATGTAATTATTCTTTTACCATTTTTAGATTAATATAAAAATAAAAATAAAATAAAATTGATTTTTGGTATATAGTTAACGGATGGTTTAGAGGAGCCAATAGAATCGCTTTGTATTGTGGACACTCCTTATAGGAGTGTGCACAAAATTGGAATCCTGAATAACAATGTTTTTAATGTAACTATCAATGCGGCGATTGACTGTTATATGACTCATGTTATTTCTTAATTTCTCTGCTAAATCTTCTGTAATCTGTATTTTCTCTATATTTGACAGAACTCGACCATGAACTCGTCCGGTGTAGTTCTCAGTAGTAATATCATCATGAGATCGACATACACACACATCGAAAAAAGTATAAGACAACACAAAAGAATTTTCATAGGATGAATCTACATATATTGATTCAAATACGTCTTCCTTGTTAGGCAAACTATGAGAAACAATACGTGTTTCACCATAATCATCAACTTGATTATTTTTAAACCTAAGTAAAACAGGTTTATCAAAAGCTGTTAAACTAAGATTCGATGACTTACCATTAAGCTTTGACAAATCATATGAAACATTGTCGACGAAATTTTCTTCTTTCTCGGTAATATATTCAGAGTCTTTTTCGGCGTTCTGCTCAGCAATACTTTGGTCATCTTATGTTTGGTCATCTTCTAGTGGAGATGATAACGCAGTGACCGTAGCTTGGATTCTTTTATGTTGAGCAATAATATCTCTAAGAAGAGCAACAAAACTGCTACAGGAGTACGTATGCTTGTGAGATCCAAATCGAGAACGAAGTTCAGAACAAAATTCTTCCCATGTTAGCTTAGCAATAGACTGCTTTACCGATTCATACAAATCAATGCCATCACCTTTAAGATTAGTAATAACCCTTAGATTTTAGTACGTGTTGTACCATGTAAGCTGAAATATTGATCATCTTGAAAGATCCATCCTTCATGATCAACTCCATCAAAAGTCGGAAACTTCATGATATAGAATTTTTTTTTGCGGAATTTGAGAATAACCGAACCTGCTCTGATACCAGATGTTAGGGGTCTAACCCAAAATAATTATACAAAAACCCTAAGATAGAATTTATAAAATAAAAGAACAAATAAAGAACTTTTTGTATCAATTGATTGATTGATTACTTAAACCCTAGAACAAACTATGCATATATATATATATGTTAGAACATGACTTGAGTCCTAAGCTAATAACAAATAAGGAAAGATATACTAATTCCTAAAATAACTAAATGGTATTGATGTCCCAACACCATGTTAGGAGGAGCCGCATCACGCATCTTTTCACCAGACTGCTACTTAGAAAGTTTCAACTGCAATAAATGGTGATGGAATTATCCAGCAGAAGTATCAAGTTCACCGTGGATTTATGCCGGGAAGAGCGACCACGAAGGCGATTTTCCTGGTTAGACAACTTATGAAAAGATAAAGGGAGCAAAAGCGGGACCTGCACATGGTCTTTATTGATCTGGAGAAGGCCTACGATAAAATACCGCGTGAAGTAATGTGGTGGGATCTTGAACAGAAAAAGGTATCACCGAAGTATGTGAACTTAATCTAGGATATGTACGAGGGCGCATTTACCGGTGTCCGGACGAGCGGCGGAGTGTCATCCGATTTCTCGATAACGATAGGGCTTCACCAGGGATCATCCTTAAGCCCTTATGTTTTCGATTTAGTGCTAGATCAAGTTAGGAGAGAAATTCAGGGTGAGATCCCCTGGTGCATGCTCTTTGCAGAAGATGTGGCGCTTATCGGCAAATCAAAAGAAGATGTAGAGGAAAAATTGGAATTGTGACGCCAGACTCTAGAATCGAAGGGCTTCAAACTTATTAGAACAAAAACCTAGTATCTGAAGTCCGATCTCAGCGATTCCGGGAGAGTGGAAGGGGACATACTGCTGGATGGACAACCTGTACCAAGAAAAAAATTGTTTCGCTATCTGGGATCGATACTCCAAAGTAATGGGGGAGTCGAGGAGGATATTCACCATCGTACTAAATCTGGTTGGGGGAAATGGCGTCTGGCTTCTGGCGTCCTTTGTGATCGCAAAGTACCGTTAAAGCTTAAAGGTAAGTTTTACAAATCAGCGATCAGGCCTTCCATGCTATATGGCGCAGAATGTTGGGCGATGAACAGTCGGGACACTTTGAGACTGAAGAGTACCGAGATGCGGATGCTGAGGTGGGCATGCGGACATAAGAGGCATGACCGTATGAGGACTGAGTACGTACGTAAAAAACTTATGGTAGTGCCAATCAAGGAGATGCTCGCACAACATCGGCTGCGCTGGTTTGGGCATCTCCAGCGAAGACCGCCTGATGCCCCAATGCGAGTGGGTCGCATCGGGGGCGCTGAAGTAAGGATGCAACGCAGAGGCAGACCGAAGCTAACTTAAGACGAGTGTGTAAAGAACGACTTGAGAGACCTATCACCAGAGCATGCGTTGGACAGACAGACATTGAGGGCGGCGATACGCGTGGAAGAGGTGCGTTTCAGGTATATAGACTAACAACCCCTCTTCTTTATTTCCTATAATTTTCTTTACAACTCAATCGGCGAACACGTAAAGGAAACCCTGCAGTTTGTGAAGGGGGGGAATCCCCTTGTAGCGCTGCAGTTGGCAGGATTGTGAAGGGGAAACACCCCGTAGCTTCTACAACCGGGACATGGTGTAAGTACATCCGCACTAATGGTCGAGAATTCGTAATCCCATTAACATGGTGATTAATGTCCATCTAATCCAAAAACAAAAACAATCGCGACGCAGGTAGCGTCAAGTATTTTTGCTTGTCGTAGTGGAAGTTGTGTAAGGCTCGGACAGGCCGGCATAAAACTTATGTTCAATTCTTAGAAGATATTCTCTAATCGACCCGATACTTGCTACTGGAAAAGACTTTAGATTTATATTTGGATGATAGGATTTGATAAATGGTAAAAATAAGTTACAATAATTATCGGCCGATTGTTAAAGAAACCTCATTAACAGGAGAAATTTTTTCATGGGCAAACATTGATGGGGGCATGGGGAAAAAGTGTTGAATTCCTATTCGTCCCCCATATGCCCCATCAGTATTTTCCCCATCAAAAATTTACTCTATTAACAGACAGCTGATGATAATTTTAAGTTCTTTTTACATTTTATTATAATTTCTACCATCACCACCTAAAAATTGTCGGTAAACTTGATACTCATTCCGCTGGTGGGTTCTTCTGGACACTTCCGTTTCCAGTTATTACAGCGGACAGTGTCTACGCAGCAGTCTTCTGGACTCTGTCTAGGGGTTTAAGCTTTAGACCTACTAAGACACCGCAGACCAATCGGGCAGGCCTAGCGTCAAGTATTAGCACATAGAGAAAATAAATATGTAATGGTACAATCGACAGCCATCAGCCATAGGATTACTGCTCAATTTTATGAAGGAACCGCGAGAACTAAAGAGGCAAATGATGGATATGGTATATTTGAGGGTATATTTTATTTTAAGTTTTCACAGACTATGTTTTGATAGAAATGCAGATTGAGTCATGTGAACTCTTCGAAATTAATCCCATACAAGCCATCAAGAGAGATGTATTCGCTTGATGAATAAACCTTGTAAATCACGGTCATAGTTCGGTTGAAAATCTTTTTCAGATTTGATGCTACACTGTATTTTTGTTTCTGTTTCCTAGTTGAATATTCACATGCATGCGTACTGTTTTAATTGATAAGAGCATGATGTTTTCGATTTGGCCTTGATGCATATAATGTACAAGTGAGCTTCTTATTTGAAAAATATATTTACACGAAGTAAAGAAATAGATAAAGTGCAAGAACAAAGAGTCTTAGTAATAAGAAAATCCCTATAATATCTTAAATGAAGAAAAAACAAACTTAAGCTATAGAGTTTCAGAAAACTGGACAACCATCAACGACCACGCCCTTTGCTGTCGGACAAGTAGCCAAGTCACAATACTCACCACCTGTGCCCCACCAGTTCAGTGTCGTACCGCTGAGGGCAAAGTATATGAATAGCGACATGATAGCCACTCCAGCGTCTAAGGCAGCAGAAAGAACATAATTATACCTCTGCCACCAATTTTTGCGGTACTTAAAAACGAAATAGTTGAAGATGACTCCCACCACTATCCATGAGCTCAGGTTTACAGACGAAGCTGGTGGCATCATTGCGGTCGCTTGCAGAATGATTGGCATGTTGATCAAGGCAATCCAGGTTTGTTTTTTGAATTTCCTATGTAGTACCCAAACCAAAGCTGGAGCTAGAGCACCCCCGAGAAAGAACCAGTTTAGAGCTATATAATTTCCATCCACGCCAAAGATTCGCTTTGGGCTTGCCAGACCCCAGATTACAGATGCGTCATAAAAAACTCGATCTTGTGCGCACGTCCATGGGCTATTAGCTGGAAGGAGATCATCTTGACAAATATTCTTGACAGAGTTCAGCATATACCACGCTGTCCCGGTGTTGATTACTCCAGCTATGATGGTTCCGATGAGCTGATAGATATAGAACAAGTTAGCGAATGATAAAATTGCTATGCCATCTGTAAGTTGGTGCGTACTGTAGTTATAACGTCGAACAATGGACAAAATTAAGCGTGATATATAATACCTGAACTAAGAACATTGATTTCGGCGGAATCTTCATGTAGTGCCCTAGCTTGAAATCCTGGAGGAAGGCTATGGCTTGGGTCATGCTTATATACCCATATGTTTTGAAGCATACGTTTGCAATTGGCTTTCCAGGTAGCATAAGTCCCATTAGATATTCTGTGATGATGTTCAGTCCTGGTGTCTATAACCAAACAAAACCAACAAATATATCAGCCGGTTGGGCATCTTAGAATAACAAACCCTCGTTAAAGATGAGGACGGTATCATAAGATTTTTAATGTAACTGAGAAGATATAGATTTGGTTAGCTTACCTGATTCGTAGTAGCAGTGATGATGCTGATTGGAAGAGTGAATATCAAGGCTATTGCGCAGGCAAGGATAAGTGCCCACCAGGGCATCTGAACCTCATCTTTTGCGAGAAAGCAGACCAGAAGCGAAACTACAAACGTCGCGGCAAGCATGAGGTAGAACCACCAGTTGGGTATGTCCTTGTACTCCTTCATCAATCTTGTATGGATATCCTCCTTTTCCTTCCGTGAAGATCTTGAAGCTCTCCATTTATCCCAAATCTCTCTGAGCAGTTAAAACAACAATAAATCTTGTTAAATTTCAGGTTACTAGAAAATTACTCCTTGTAGATGAGAAACTCCTTTATAATCGGAACTAATTAAATTATCAGGGAAGACTTACTTTCCGTGAAACAGGCCAACATGTGTCAGGGTTGCTGCGACGGCCGCGAACCCAATCCCGTAGGTGACCGCGAAAAACGTACTCAAATTTATCCGCCCTTGTTGTGCGTACTGCAGTGCATCTAACTCAAACTTGTCGTTTACAATTGCTGATATATTATATCTATTCCCTTGCGAAGTGAATAAGTGTGGTGAAAATATCGGGAATGTCTTTGCATTGTACAAGTTCATACCCCAATAAGTAACCGGGGTTACGACGTACACGACCAAGGCATAACCTACAGCGACATTGGCTGTGGCGAAAAATGGACTAATAAGGGGGCTATACATATATGAAGCTATTAGGGACCAGTCGAAGCTAAATGATCCAATTCCTAATCCATGCATGCCTGAACCGATTTGATGAGCCGTGACTGATTTAGGGAATGCAAAGCAGAGCAGAGAGAGCGCTGACAACGTTGGAAAAAGATAACCTGGGACTAAAGCCCAAACGAAACTGGCAATACATGCAATTATAAAGAATTTTCCCTTTGACATCCATTGCTCGCCAGGATCCTTCTCATGCAATGCCCTGCATATTTCCAATTAACAAAAAAATGATTGTTAATACTATCTATGCGTTGCTGAGTAATTGGCAGACCAATATGTAAGCTAGGTCAGGGCCGTCTTACACGTTTAGGGTGCAAATAAATCGGGGAGAGCTACATATTTAAATCATAGGAAGATATATTTATATAGTTAACATGATAAGTTGGATTAGGCAACGCGGCCGAAAGCTCCAAAAAAAACAATTCTGTATTAGGAGAATTATGGGTGAAACAAACAAAGATAAGAGGAAAGTGAAGAACACTCTTATTAGGAGATTAGAGTAGAAGCATTACATAGTTTTCTTTATACAACCCTGAAAATCTAGTTGGACCGTATATCCATGGGCCGTAGGCCCTGTAACAATTTCAACATATTTTGGTTAGATTTTGGGTTCTAACCTTATAATTTGGCAAAAATTACCCCCTAACAGATTATTAATTTCAAAATTTTAATATGTACCAACTTCTATAGCTCTTACAAAAGATTTATTAACAATCACAACTATTTGAAAAAAAATTGTAACAAAAATAGTGGTTTTTGAGAAAAAAATAAGTGTAATAAAGACTTTAGTAACACTTATAAATATCACATATTGATTAAAATAAAGTGAAAATAGAAGAAATAAAAGAAGAAAAAAAAGAAGGGCCCCCAATAATTTGGGGCTCTAGGCACAACCGTCTAGACTGCCTTGCCCTTAAGACGGCCCTGAGCTAGGTAGTGCTGCCCATTGTTCAGTTTTCAACCTGGGCCGATCCAAGCCCACAAAAAAATAAAAGAAACCGGATATCCAAAAATCAAAGAAAAAAAAAACATTCTATTAGTTAGCACCAATAAAACCAGAATATTATGGAGTCAACATTCCATCATCATAATATAATATATAAATTTCAATGAGTATATATACCCAACATAAAGAAAGTCTAATTGAAAACATACTAGCTAATGTTATGGATTTGCTTTAGCGTTATCATAATATGGTTCGCATACAATTAATTGAACTTAATAATTCAAGTTTGAATTCTAGTTAAAAAGAAAAACATGGTCTGGACCGTCTGGTCTGGTTATTGGTTTTTTAATAGATATTGGTTTTGTTCAAGCAGAACTCAACCATCTAGGTCATATTACAAACACCTATAGTTTTTCAATGAATGAAAAGAGTTGAAAGCGTTACCTGAAAAGAGAGACTTGTGGCATTGTTGCAGGCCACCACATAATCGCAGGTTCCACGACATATTTTCTCATAACACCAGCCCACCCATATCCAAGAACCTAAACACACCACCACCATGAATTTCTAAGTTAACATTAATCAATAAGCAGACTTGTAAAGAAAGAGATTTCTTCTTATAGAAAGAAGTCAAAGTTATACCTGAGTAGTAATAACCAGAAGCATACTTGTTAAGAAGGAGATTTTCCTCTTATAAAAAGCTTTAATAATATCAACAATACCGATTGCATAAGCGGGACCTTGACCGAAACCACTCCCAGCATTCGCAAACATAGAGATCAAAACATGTTCTTTCAAATTGAATGGACCTGGATTAAGCGAACAATCTCCTAAACCAGGTATATGAAACTTAGTTGTTGGTAATGCATATGCCATGAATTTTCCAATAGGTAAACTTGCAATCTGAATAGTAATCTGAGTTATAATCAACGGTTCTGTACGGTAATAAAAGAATTGGTTGATGAATGATAGAGCAGCACATGATATTAAACCTAATACCCACATTCTGAATGTCCATATTGGTAGTGTTGGATCATCAAGGGTAGATACTGTTAATCTAACTTCTTCGATGGGTGAAATCTCTTCTTCTTCAACCTTGCTGATCTTGGGTTGCTCCTGTTCTATCTCTAGAACTGTCGCCATTCTAGAGAAAGCACAGAAGAAAAAAAAGAAAAAAAAGGAAAAACTAAGATACTTTTTCTGGTTTTGCAGAGATTCGTTTTTTTTTTTGGGCTGCCTAGAGATTTTGTTTTTGATATGTAAAAAAATTGTTGTTTAGCTCATTTATTTATTCGATAAACATTAGCGAGGTTCACTAGGATTTGGATTCCTGATCTAAGGAGTTAGAATTGCATATGAACACTGAGAAAGAGATCCTGGTTTAGTGAAACTGATACGTATACCCTGGTTTGTAGTTGCGTTTTTTTTTCTTTTTTTTCTTTCAAAAAAAATAAATAGGGTACATTATTTATACGTCCTTACTTTTGAAACCCAATAAATATATTCTTTCCCAAAATAAACCCAATTTAGGGATCGCCATTTACCCCACCCAAACCCATCTCCGTGGGTACCCGTCCCATTTGGGTAGGTACCCACACAAATGGGGATGGGGTCGGGTATGGTTAATACCCGAAACCTAAGCTACGGGGATGGGGCAGGAACGGGATTCAAGGTCCCCGCCCCATACCCGCCATGTAGCTTTCATATTATAAGGACTGATTTTTATAGAAGAATTTGTATCGAATTTTTATACTTCTACCACTTAGCCGAGCTTTCTTTCATTTATTATATTCTTGATCGTTCTTGTATATTCATCACTTTCGCTTCTTTGTTATGATCAAACACATTCTCTAAAAGATGAAAATAGAGAAAATGACGCAGATAATGGAATGTTTAACGTGGACGAAGATAGAATGAGAAAGAAAAAAGTAGAAAAACTAATAAGTCATTAAAAGATTCTTTTTGCTCACTTTAAGATGAATTTCTGAATTTAAAATGTTAGAATGCGTTATTCTTATGCTATTATTTTTGTTTGAATCATATTTAAGTTTTTATTTTAAATAAATTTATATATTAACTCAGTGTTACGGGTAACCCATGGAAAACTCACCCCATATGGGTATTCCCCATATCCGCCCCCAATTCATATGGATAACGGGACGGGTATGGGCATTTTTTTTACGAACGGGACAGTGAATGGGATTGGCATACCCTCCCCATACCCGTACCATGGCCATCCCTAACCCAATTCTTGAGAAATAATTGACGCTGAGGATTACATTGACAACACACCACCCGAACCCAAAAAAACTGAAAAGCCTGAAGGACTGAAGTTGTGGAAGGCGAAAAAAAGAACTCATCAAGCCATTCTTTGAGAACCATTGTTTGAAACTCGGTAAGAAAAAAATATCAATTATCAGGCTATTTCCAATTGGAAGAGAAGGTTAATGCTATGTGTCTATTCGTCTTCTATTGTTGATTCATAACATTTGGTATCATCCTCTTCTATATTGTGTTTTGATTCATGACAGGAGGTGGCGGAAAATTACAGTAGTGGAAACTAGGGTATTTCCAATCCACATCCACGACCCCCACCGGCATTCAATCGACCATGGACCGATCAAGACAGACAAGGATATAATCAAGCGATAATACCAGTCGTTGAATATTTACTATTTTGACCCTCACTGAAGGACCCATACTGGGACCGATGATCAGTGATTAGGATTTTCTGAGTCCCACAGTTTCTGTGGTCACGATTAAGTAGACTAAAGTAAGCGGGTTAGAAGACAATTTCTCTTGTTATTATCGCTCACTCCTAAAAGCCTAGCTATCTTATTTCACGCCACACCTCACATCCATCTCCCTCTCACTAAACCCAGTTCCAATTTCCTTAAAGAAAATGATGATTGATGATCAGTTTTTGGTTATTATCATTCAATACAAAACTAGGATTCGTTCTTCCTCACTCTCATCACAGAATAACAAGCAAACCCTAACTTTGTTTCCTGTACCTATTTCATTGACCTAAGTAAGAACAACCAATCACTCTTTTCTTCTACCGATTTCAACACTTTTCTTCTTTAAATCATCATTCTCGTTACGATCTTGGGCATCACCTGATTTCAATTTCGATTTCGATTTCCTGTATTCAATTGTTTTTATTTTTTTATTTTTTTTTATTTTTTTTAAGATTTCAATTTCCGAATTTGGGGTTTTTGGCTAAGGTTTTTCAAATAATCTTTTGTATCTGAGTTAGCGTTCTGATGTTAGTTTAGTTTTTAATGGTTTTTGCAGAAACTGATTTTGTATCAATGGATTTATTGTTTCATTTTCAGTTTTGTCAATCTTGATATACACTAATCAAGAACATCATCAGGTAATTTCTGATTTATTGTAGATTAGTTGCCCTAATTTCTTTTTCCTAAGGATATATCTATTTTTCTTACTTGATTTGGGAATTTTTTGATGATTTTGTTTAAGAGATCTGAGATATGGGTTTTTATTGAATTAATTGAGATTTTGTATTAAGTAGTTGTTGATGTGGTGCTGGTGCTTGTTGTTTATAGGTTTGGGTGTTTGTGTGGTCTGTCCTGGTGGTATTACATGGTTTTAAATCTACTGGATTATCATCATCCAAACATGCACCTTTAAAAGCTGTTGAAAAGCATGATGATGAGTTTCATATATCCTTGTGGAGCTTTGAGCTATGTTTAGTTTTAAAAGCTTTTCATAGGATTTGTTTTTGTGTATTTGTAGGAAAGAATGTGATGGAAAAGATAATATGGTTCAATTTGCAAAGTATGGTCTCAATGTTGAAAGAATGTAAATAAAACTTTCATATATAAGTCTAGTATGTTTTTATAGTTGAAGTTCTTTGTTGTTGTATAAAAGTAGTGTAGTTGTGGATTGTCTCTAATTACTTTAGAAGAACATCTACATAATTGTATTATATGTTATTTTGGCTAGAGGGAGTCTGGAACAGTCTAGAATTCGCAGCCCCCGTTGAAGGTATCATCTTTTATTTGGACTATAAATTTTGAGACATATTTTCTGAAATCAATATCGTGATTGAAACCATTCCATTTCCAGGGCTCGTGACGAGCATTGAGCTCGGGATAGTAGAAGGAGAAGTCGTAGTATGAGTCGGGAATGATATGATGACTGATCTTGTGGAAGTGGTAGAGATTCACGCCATCGCAGTAGGAGCCGCAGTTTAAGTTCTGATTACTGAAATGGTAGTAGTTGAATTCGGTATGAAGAATAATGTAGGAGTAGAAGCAAGTCAGCCGGCAGGTAGTACAATTTACACGTCTTGGATTCTTGTCATTTCTGGATTTGCACCTTATATTGATGAAAACATCCTCATTTTTTCCAGTGCCTCTCTTGTTTGGCGCAGTCCTAGTCCTAGGAAAAAGAGTGCATCTCCTTGCAGTACTCCTTTTTCTAGGGGTGAAAGCCCTAATATACTCAGTCATGAAAGTCCTAGACAAAATTCTTGTTGGTGATATCGGTGATGTGGCAATTACCAACGATGATGCTACTATATGGAAGATGTTAGAAGTTGAACATCCAGCTGCTAAGGTAAAGATAGATAGACACAATTGGCATCCTTATATTCTTTATTTCCTGGGTTTGTTTCTATTTTCTATTGTTTTACTCTCTCTATTTTGTGAGTTATATAGGTACTTGTAGAGATTCAAGATCGAGAAGTTGGAGATGAGACTACTTTTGTTGTAATTGTTGCTGTAGAATTGCTCAAGGTAACACATTTACATAAATAGTCTACTGGAGGGATTAAAATACACCCAACATCTATAATCTGTGTGGATACACACTACAAAGTAAGTTTATATTTTTTGCCATCCTTATATTTGTTATTTCCTAGGTTTGTTTATATTTTCTATTTTTTTACTCTCTCAATTTTGTGAGTTGTATAGGTACTTGTAGAGTTAACTGAGCTTCAAGATCGGGAAGTTGGAGATGAGACTACTTTTGTTGTAATTGTTACTGCAGAATTGCTCAAGGTAACATTTACATTAATAGTCTACTGAAGGGATTAAAATACACCCAACATCTATAATCTGTGTGGATACAGACTACAAAGTAAGTTTATATTTTTTTGGAAGATTAATTTGTTATTTATGTTCATTATGATTGTAAAGGGTCATTGGTATGTAGCATAATGGATCTTGTTGTTAATTGAAATTTATTTCTCTCTAAGTGGCAACATAGGTTATTGATGGGTGTGGTTTCAATGGTCTAAAATCAACCATATGAATGATTAAGGAACATGATTACTAAAGTTGTGTTAGGTACAAGAATTTTAGTTTCTTGAAAAAACGTTATAAATTTTATTCCTGGTAATTCTATGTGACCTTTTAGATACTATTAGGATCTAGGAAACATTGGCCCTCAATTATTAAGCAACATGATAACTAAAATTGTGTTAGGTACAAGAATTTTAGTTTCTTGAAGAAACGTTATAAATTTTCTTCCTCGTAATTCTATGTGAACTTTTCGATACTACTAGAATCTAGGAAACATTGGCCCTCAATTATTACTGAAATTGTTGTCCCTTTCAGAAAGTGATAACTTTGAACATTTCCTGGAATATTAAACATTATAACTTTCTCAACCATCTTATTTAATGATTTACTGATGAACATTATCACACCCTTTGATTTGAATTAGGTTTTCTTAATTTTTAACTGTTTTTGCTTATTTAGGGTTCAAATACGTGGATTTCGGTATATTGGATTGATTTTAATTGTTTGTGTTGTTAGAAGTCGTTCGATTTTGGTATGGGTTTTCAGTTTTTTTTTCTCATTTTTAGGTATGGGTTTTCTTAAATGGGATGGAAGTTGTGCTTGTGGGGTTTTCCTGCCATTTTATTTGTATGTTGTTGCTGTGTTGGTGCTTCTTCTTAGGTTGGTTGTGGGTGTATGGTTATGGATAGTGGTGGTAATGTTTTGTGTTCTGTTTGATGATTGCTCTCTCTATTTCTACAGGTAGTCTCTTTTTCCATAAAAATTTCTCACTACATACTTTGTGTTCCTACTGACTTGTTATGTCGCTCTTCTAGACAACGAGACCACCTGTGAGAAAAGATCTGTTTCTTGTATCTGTGAATGTGAGGTTTGCTTCTATTGTGTTTTCACTTGGTTTGGTGCCTGTGAAGTATCCCTAACATGAAACTATTTGGATATTTCAGCATATGTGGAGGTAGTGATGTGCGATCTTGGACCAAGTTCACAGCTGAAGTCAACATGTAATTTCGCAGTAATGAAAGTCACAGTTGAGTATTTGTTCTTAATCTGCCTGTATTTGATTTTTGTCTGCTAGATTTCCTTGACGATATACTCTGATCCATGTTTCTTTTGCAGTCATTATTGATTCGGAGAACACAAACAATGAACTTAAAAGTGAATTTAAAGGACTTTTACCATAACTTAGAAGTGTAAGGAAACACAGTCTCTGTGATTTTACTATGTTTATCAGTTTTCAAAAATCTGATACTTGTCTCATTATCTTGCTGTCAACATCATATCAACAACTAATAGCAATTGCGCAACTGTAACATTATTTGCATCTAAACTGTGCAAGACAACTACATTAAAGTTTGGCAAGGCTACTTGGGGATGATGCAAACCAGGCCACTCGACTCCGGGAAAAGCAATTTGGTGCTTATTCTATGTTGGTTAATTGAACTTGTTCTGCTATATGAGTACTCATGGGCACTTTGGATGCTAATTGGATGTTCTGATCTATTCATATTCTTCAGGTATTGAGATTGTGCAGCAGTTCGCAGGGCCATGCGGGATGGTATTGTTGTTGTTAATACTACAGCTGAATAAGCTTTGATACTTGTTAGCATGGAAAACTCCAAGAAACTCCTACTAAACTCCCCTCATAGTTTTCTAAATGTTCTCTTTTAATGTTTGTGATAGTACCTTGTCATTTTCAATTTTGGCTTGTAATTTTTTCTGGTGAATAATGGTGAAGTCGACTGATTTTTCCTGAAATCTGTGTAACTTCAGGTCGACGAATAACAATTGTTGCTTAATAATCCAACTAACTGAAGAAAGTTCCAGACCCACTATATCTACTTGATGCAGGTGCTTGATTTTAGAGATGGAAGGCACTATAAAGTTAGGGTAAACACTATATCTACTGGTATGCCTATGTAAATTGTAATTCTTCATTTCTTTCATTTCATAGTTCAATTTAATGGTGGTGTTGGTCTTGGTGACTGTTGGTGGTTCATGCCACCACATTTTTGGTGGCATGAACATTCACTACCACCACCACCACCATTCGAGCTCAAATTTTTGGTGGTTAGATCATTTATATATGTAGTACAATCTATAGTATTCGTCGAGACTATATTCAACAAAAATATGAAATTTCGGATTTTCAGTTCCCTGTTTAGTTGTTTTTTTTTTCTTTTTACCTTTTTTATGTACATGGAGATTTGAACATTGACTCAACTCTTGATGTTGGAAGAAAACTACCTGAATGTGAATTGTGGCATATATGCAATCATAACGTTTTCTCCAGGTATGTATCTTTATTAATCTTCTGACCTTGGTACATATATCCTTTATAAATCAGTAACTATAATTCGATATACGTTAATAACTTGATTATCTTCGTAAAACGATATATATCATTCACAACATGGTGTTTTAAATCCTGATAGGGTTGGAAATATTGTGCTTATGTTAGCATATTATCTAGTAAAGCTAAGCGGTATACTCTAGCAATTAGGTATTTGGAAATGGCTGTGAATCTATATCCTGAAATAAGAATTCCCATTGCTCTCCCTAAAATAAGATATCATCATAAAGTGCAGAAGCAAACTCATTGTCTCATTATCGTGTACACAGTTACACCTAATGACATTGTATTTGTATAAGTCAAAGAACCTATAACCTGATCTTATCCTTATATATGGTAATGAATGAAAACATGGGTTTACTGAGGGAAGCTCCTAATCATGCTGAAAAGAACTGTTAGTTTTCTAAAGAGACCCCTAACCTTTCTCTTAGTTCGGTAAAAGGGACTTGCAATTACAATTTTTCTATCTTATTATATTGTTGCTGCCGCTTGCTTGTCTTCGTAAAACTTGCTGAATGTATTGGCAGATCTTACTCCTGTTAAAGGGTTATAATGTTTAATATGGCAGATGTTTGTTTTACATTCTCTCATATATTAGTTTGTTCATCTGTAGTATTTATTTAGAAGATGAAACCAAACATGATAATAATATATGCTTAACTGATCTACGAGAAATTTGTACTAATCTTCAGAACTTTGCACTTTTTATCCTCCTTGAGTTTTTCTCTGATTGTTGCTTGTGTTTCTGGTATCAGTTCTATAATGATTCAGTGGTTTCCATGGATGAATTTTGTTGTAGCTCATGCTTTGTTTCCTCTTCTGGTTGGGATTGTAATAAGGTTTTTCCCATTTAAATCCATTGATTCAACAAATAGGTTTCTTTGTTTCCTCATGTTTTATCAATCATTGTGCTAATAACAACTGGTTTATCAGTAGGAAGAAAAAAACTGTTGAGTTCTTTTGGTTATTCATCTTGGGGCATCTCTGCAATCTTACCTGCAATACCTGTTGTCGTTCTTACATTAGGATTCCATGTATAACCCATTATGTATCTTGTGCTCGAGATATGTCAAGGTCGTGAATTAATGAACTAGTTACATTTTGTGCCATTGTGTCAATGTTGGACAGAGGCAGGTAAAGAGATTGACATCATATTGGTTAGGATGGTACCTTTATAGATCAATGTCCTCTCATGTGCATGGTTATTGTTTTTATAAGTATTTTCTTGAGTATTATGACATCCCCATATTAATCAGCTGATGGATTTTGCTGTGCAGGTACACCATTATGAAGTAGGAGTAAGTTCTTCATTTTCATCGGAGTTTATAATTTTGCTGTTTAATCAGTAGTTTTTTAGTTCAATCGTTTTGTAATCGAATCCTAGAACTACAGATTACACTGGTCAGATCTACAATGAATCAATGAATGTTAAATTGAATGATTATTTGTGTGCAAGTTTAATTTGATTCTCATTTTTATTTGATTTGAATTTGGTTTTCATTTGATTCTCATTTGAAGTCTCATTTGAAGTCTCATTTGATTCTCATTTTAATTCTAATTTCAGTTTCATTTGATTCTCATTTGAATTTTGTTTTCATTTGATTCTTATTTGAGTTTCAATGGTGTTTGATTTCAAATTTAGTCAGATTCAATCAGGTTAGACAGCCAATCTGAATCTATTTTTTTTTATATTAAGATTTATATCTATGACTGACTGAAGTCAGTCATAAAATATTGACCGTTAAAATCGGTCGTTGATATAAGATTTTCAACGACCCCCAGGCACACGTCATAGTTGAAAAAGACGCTCAAACAACGACCCTTTCTTTGACCGACAAAACAAGTCATAGATACGAGTTAAATGACTTGCTTTTTCGGTCGCGAAACTGCTGATTTCTTCTAGTGGTACCTACAATAAAGGACGTTGCTCATCAACAGAATCTTGATGAAGAACGATTATTAGTTCTGGAAAACGATCTAAAAGAACTTGAAGGTTTTTTGGGTTCTCAGTTTATTATTCTTTATATACATATGGGTATTTCAATTCCTGAAGCTTCTTATAATCATCCACCCGATCCAGGTCCTATACCTTCATCACATCATACCAATCCATTTGATGATTTGCAGCTTACTTCAGGTAATTACTTCCACCATCCTAAAATTAATTTTCCTAGATTTGATGGATCTAACCCGAGAGGATGGGTTCGTAAATGTGAACGTTATTTCTACCTTAATTCTGTGGAATTGGTGAAATGAGTCGATTTGGCATCTATTCATTTAGAAGGTAAAATCGAGGCTTGGTTTTTAGACTATAAGGAGGGGAAACCATTTATCGATTGGGATAGATTTTCTCTTGATCTTTGTTTTCTTTATCCCCACTCACTACCCCTCCTAAACCATCTTTCTCTTCTACCAAACCATTTATCACAGATCCAACCACTCCTAAAAAACCAACACCACCTATTCCTCATATCAAGAATCTTAGTCATGCTCAAATGAAAGTGAGACGTGATCAAGGATTGTGTTATAATTGTGATGAATTTTATAGGACAAGCCATTTTTGTAAAACTCATCATTTGTTCATGCTTGTAGCCTTTGATGAAGAACAATCACCATTATCAGTTGAGGAATCTGAAGAGGAAGCAGCTTCACCAACCACTTGTACTGATACTACTATGAAAATTTCACTTCATGCTTTAACTGGGTTGGTCATACAAAATACAATTAGATTTCCAGGCCTCCATCATGGGAAGAAGATTTTGATCTTTATTGATACTGGTAGCACCCACATTTTTGTGGATGGTAATCTAGATAAGCATCTCCAACTCTATATAGCACCAACTGCACATATGTTAGTCACAGCGGGCAATGGTGATACAACCATCATTCAGTGTGTGTGTAATGGATTATTGTGGACTATGCAGGGTTTTCAATTTTCTGGCCACTTAACAGTTCTTCCTCTTGGTGGTTGTGACATGGTGTTGGGGGTTGACTGGTTGAAGCAACTGGGTGATGTCATCTTCAACTTAGCTGAACTTAAAGTTTCCTTCATGCATCAAGGTAAATAAATTACTCTACAAGGCAGCACATCAACTTTTTCCTGCAGTATGATCATTGGAGAGTCCATTTTAAAGTTCCTCAAGAGAAAAACCCCAACTATCATTGGTCAGTTTTTCTCAATATCTTATCTTGTTATTGTTCCTCCTCACCCTGACGTTGTGTCTGTCTTAGATAATTTTAAGGATGTATTTGTTGAACCAACTTCCTTACCACAATCCAGAGCTTTGGATCATAAAATTCCTTTAAAACCAAATGCCATACCCACTTCTCAACAACCATATAGATGTTTATATGTTCAGAAAACTGTTGTAGAGAAAATGGTTCAAGAGATGCTATCAGCTGGCATCATCCACAGTCCCTTTGTAGTACCTATATTATTGGTAAAGAAAAAGGATGTCTCTTGGAGATTTTGTGTTGATTATAGGAAATTGAATGAGTTGAACATTAAAGATAAATTTCCTATTCCACTTAAAGAAGAGCTGCTGGATGAACTAAATGGTGTGGTTATCTTCAACAAGTTGGACATAAAGTCAGGATACCATCAAATTAGGATGCATATTGATGACATTTTTAAGACTTCCTTTAAAACTCATCATGAACACTTTGAGTTCAAAGTCATGCCATTTGGTCTTACGAATGCCCCAGCCACTGATGAACAATATTTTTCAGCCATTTCTTAGAAAAAAAATTCTTGTCTTCTTTGATGACATTCTTGCTTATAGTTCATCTCTAGCAGATCATGTTGTTCACCTTTCCCATACCCTACAATTACTCAGGGATCATAAGATTTTTGTTAACAAAAAGAAGTGTTGCAGTGCTCAACCTTAGTTGGAATATCTGGGACATTTGATTACTTCTGATGGTGTTGGTGCTGATCCAGACAAAATAGTTGCTATGCAGGCTTGGCCTCGACCTTTAAATTTGAAGCAATTAAGAGGATTTTTGGGTCTGATTGGTTATTAAAGAATATTCATTAATAGTTATGGTACTATTAGCAAACCTTTCACTGATATGCTTAAAAAAGATTATTTTTAGTGGTATCCTCTTGCATTACAAGCCTTCATTGAAATCAAACATGTTATGACTACTGCTCAAGTGCTAGCCTTACCAAATTTTTATATCCCTTTTGTGATGGAGCCTGATGCTTGCTCTAGAGGAGTTGGTGCTATATTGATGCAGAATAACAAGCATATTGCTTTTTACAGTAAGCCACTTGGCCCTAAGGCATTAACAATGTCTACTTATGAGAAATAATTGTTAGCCATTGTCATGGAAATGCATAAATAGAGACATTATTTATCTCATAGTGAGTTCGTTATTAATACTGACCACCAGAGCCTTAAATTTTTTATGGAGAAAAGGCTTACCTCTGTACTTCCACAGAAATGGCTCATGAAACTTTTGGGGTTAGACTATGTCATCAGATGCAAGAGAGGGCTTGAAAATAAGGCAACAAATGCATTATCTAGACTTCCTCCTCCTAGCTCTGTATGCCTTGCTCTTTCATTGGATCAACCTCAATGGGCTCAGGATGTTTTCAGTAGCTATGAAGAAGACCCTACAGCTCAACAACTCTTGTATGAACTACTCATCACTCCTTCTCACAAGTCTTACTCACTTCAAGAGGGCATTATCAGATACAAGACAAGAATTTACATTAGCTCTTGAAAGAATATCAGAACTTTTATCATGCAATCAGTTCATACATCAGCAGTGGGTGGCTATTCTGGTATGTCAGGGACTTATAACAAGTCTAAGGCCTACTTATTTTGGCCCAAAATAAAACAAGATATCTTGCACTTTGTGGATGTGTATGATGTTTGCCAATGCAACAAGACTGAGCATACTGCTCCTGCTGGTCTCCTCCACACTTTACCTGTTCCAGAGGTTGCTTGGCAACACATTTCTATGGACTTTATTGAAGGATTGCTAATCTCCAATAAGAAATCTGTCATTTTAGTGGTTGTTGACAGGCTAACCAAATATAGGCATTTTATAGCCCTTGGCCACCCATTTCAGCCATCTCTGTAGCCAAGGAATTCCTTCATCACATATTCAATCTACATGGCCTGCTGTCCTCGATAGTATCTGACAGAGATAAAAAAATTATTAGCACTTTTTGGCAGGAACTATTCAAGTCATTGGGTACTATATTGGAACTCAGCACGACCTATCATCCTAAGACAGATGGGCATATTGAAAGAACAAATGCATACTTGGAGCAATATTTAAGGTGCATGGTAGGTACAACTCTCAAACTCTGGTCCAACTGGTTAGCTCTTACATAGTGGTGGTTTAACACCAATTATCATACCAGTTTAAAAATGACCCCATTTCAAGCCTTGTATGGCTACTCTCCTCCACATTTGTCTTTTCCTGTTCATGCCACTACTTCAGTAGACAGTGTTCAAGACTATCTTAAACAGAGAGACCACGTGCTTCATTTGCTCAAAGAAGAGTTTCACAGAGCTCAAGATAGGATGAAGTTTTATGCTGACCAGTCAAGGAGTGATAGAGTTTTTGCTGTTGGTGATCTTGTATTCTTAAAACTCTATCCTTATAGACAATACTCAGTGCCTTATGAAAAATTTCAAACTCTCGGCTAAGTACTATGACCCATTTAAAATCACACAGAGAGTGGGAGTTGTTGCTTATAATCTGAAGTTACCCGTGGGCTCCAGAATACATACCATCTCCCATGTCTCTCAGCTTAGGAAGAAGATTGGCCTACATACTACACCTACACAAGCACTACCCTTGGTTGATACTACTGGTAAACTTGTGGTTGTTCTTGTTGCTGTTTTGAAGACCAGAGTCACTTGGCATGTAGGTGCTTCTATTCCACAACTCTTGGTTCAATGGTCGAACTCACCTCCTAAAGATGCTACTTGGGAGGATCTCTCTCATATTCAAGCACAATTTCCAGACTTCATCCTTGAGGACAATGATGCTTAAAAGGGGAGGGAATTGTAATATGCTTAGAGTCGAGTCATTATTGTTAGACTAGTCAATATCCATTTTTCTGTGTCTTACATTTTATTCAGTAGCGTCTTTTTAGCACTTATCCAGATTAGGTCAATCCAGATCCTAGGGTTGAGATCGTCTGAACAAGTTAGTGAGAAGTCTAGAGTTGTATTAATGTCAAATCATTGTTTGAAACTAGGTAAGAAGAAAATATCAATTATCAGGCTCTTTCCAATTGGAAGAGAAGGTTACTACTATGTGTCTATTCGTCTTCTATCGTTGATTCATAACACAATGAAAGTTTACACAAAAAAATTACTGGTTATGATATGTTGTTCTTTAGTTAAGATGATTCATAATATGCCAAACTAATATATTTGAAAAAATATTGATGCAGCCAATATTGAAAATCGCAATAGCCTCGAAAGATATAACAAAGGTAGAGAGATGCGGGATTCCATAAAAGCTAAGGAAAAGTTGCACAAGGAATGTTGAAGACACATACCTCATTATACGATTGTGCTTGACTGGTAATGAAGGTATTGGGTACCATTGGGTGATGCTCGCGTTGGTAAAAGGAAAATGGATAGTGTACAACTCTGCAAGGCGCAATGAAATGGGACACAGAGATCCAGAAACAGGTGGTGGTATAGGAACAACCTTTTCAAACTACCGTGTACGAGCACAAGACAGATGCGAAGTGCAACGCACACTTGCATGTACTTGAAGAATTTGGTATAGCGTGGAACCTGTGAACACCTATCTGAAATCACCAACTTAAATGAGAAGTTGAACAATAGGAGAGGGAAGATTGCATCAAGAATCTTGGGAGAACTGGGACCAGAACAACTTCATGATTCAGCTACTGACTCTATTCAAGAAATAATCCCATCGCAAGAAGCAGTTGAACCATTAGAGTGAGCTTGATGTCATAGTCTGTTCATGGTCTGTAAAGAAAATCTAACTGTAGTTTTAAAAATATCTATCTTAATAAGTAAATCTAATTGTAGGTCTGATTATGAATGTATTATTATGAACCATTATGAATGTATTATTATATGAATGGATTTTTGGCCTGATTATGAATGAATGTTACAGGTATGTATAGCTTGAGGAGTTTACTAGCAAATACAGATAAAACCATGTAATTTTATTTGTTTGTTTTGTGTGTCAACAATCAAATTTGATCCAATTAAGTTGGATCAACAACCATTGTTGATCCAATTAAGTTGGAAACTAGGAACAATGTTTCCAGACTATAGTGTCAACAACCAAAGTTTATCCATTTAATTTGGATCAACAATGGAAGTTGATCCATAAGAAAAGGATCAACAACTGCAGCTGATACCATTTATATAAGTATGTTTCTTGTAAAATCAATAAACCTGGAACCCGCAAAATGACATATACTTAAGAAACAAAAGATTAAAATTCATAACAACAAATAAGAACATATGTCATCAAAATAAATAACAAGTCCAAAACAACAAAGCATAAAAAAGAAAAAGAAAAAGAAATACCCAACTAGTCAAAAACCTAAAACAAGTTGTTTAGAATATGAAATCACCACAAAAAATTTATAACAACATCCTCTTCAAGAAGTTGATCATCCTAGAATGAGACTCCTTGTGAAACGTTGGTGCATGAGAAGCCAAGGAGCTATGCCACATGTTAGACGGTTGTGAAAGGTGAGCATCCCATATTGGCCACACTTCCTTTTCTTGCACACCTTTTCACGATGACCCCTATACCTAGAAAAATTAGGCCTTCGATCTTGTCCTCGACCACCGTTGGGAGGCAAACACATACCCATTTTCATTAATTCCATGTGGCTTCTCAGAGTCCGGAATAGGATATACGGGTCGAGGGTACAAACTTCTATACTAGTCAGAAGTATAGTAAGGGTTGATGTACTTGTACGATTCATCATTTCAATATGCAACATTGCTTTCATTGCATGAGTGCAAGGAAAGCTATGTTTTTGAAACCATGTGCAGCTGCAAGTTCTAGAATCGAAGTCGACAGTATGCTTTCCTGTTGGAGAAATAATCTCAAATACTTTCTCACTTGATCTCCGAAACTTGTGTGAACGACAGTCGGTTATCTTCTTGTTAAACCTTGCTTGCATACGAGGTGTAAGCCTAGTGGTCAACTTGTTAGACTCCAATAACCTCTTGTAATTCTACTTCATTACCTTAGCACGAATAACATCGACAAGCTCAAGTGCTGGAAGCGGCTTATCATGCTTAATAACGTTACTAAAACTCTCGGCAGCATTAGATGTGTTCTCACCCCACCTTTCTACTAGAAATGCATGAGCATCCCAATTCTCGAATGGAATCTTTATCATCCAACCAATCAATGAATCCAACTTTAGATTACTCATACTCTTCGCAGCAACATAAAATTTTTAATTTGTTAATGCAGTGTAGCACTCTTTGAATAACTTGACTGCAGTTTGTCTACTCTTTCCCTTTGGAACAGGAATATTTCCTTTCATATGGTACAAATAGTACAAATGGTGAGAATTTGGGAAGATTTCAGGAACTTGCTTCAAAAAGCCGATTCCACGATCTAATATATGGTCAATGGACGATCTTCACGAATAATACCCTTCAAATTGGTTAAGAACCATTGCCAACTCTCACAATTTTCACAAGGAATAATTCCAATTACAACTGGATAGATCTCTACAAAAACCAAAAACAAAAATAAGTGACCAAAAACTGGAATAGAAGAACAACTTATGGTATTAACAACAAAGATGAAAACATTAAAAAAAAAAAAAGGATTTGATCTCAACAACCAAATTTAGCATCAATAACTAGTGTCAACAAACAAAGTTGATCCAACATAAGTTGTTTAACCTTTCACCGGTGGTGGGGTTCGTTCTTTTGTCTCAGACTTGGCCATTAAGAACGCCGTTACTCGCAAGAATGCTAAATATTTGGAGAAGTGTACGTCTCAAGGCTATGGTTTTAGAGCGCTTGCTTTCACCACCTTAGGAGAGTTGGGGGATGATGTTATAGACTTTTTGAAACGTCTACGCAATTATATTGCTATCCATGACCCAAATGTTCGAGGATAATTTCTTTTCCATAGGTTGCGTGTAGTTATTCAAAAAGGAGTTGGAGCTCAGCTTGTTGCTAGGATTCCAACTAGTTTCTTACCGGTTGATAATCCTTTAGATTTCTAATTCTCTTTTTTAAGTAAAAATTTTAAAAAAAATAAAAAAAATCAGGAACAAGTTGGTTACCCAAACACTAAAATCCAAAAATAAAAAAATGCTAATTAAAAAAATAAAACAAATTCTAACTAGTAAATGAGTAAAAAGTTTAAACATACATGAATCCAACTTTGTGCACCCCTTTAAAACCGGAGTGCACATTCCGGCCGTGTGTTATTGGGTAAAAAAATCAGCCTAAACCGCCTAAATTTCTAAAAGTGGTTACACTAAATTATACTTATTTATATTTATTTCCAAAAATCACGTTTATGAAAGAGAAAAAAAAATTGGAAAAATTTATTAAACTTCCAATAATATCTCTTCTTCATCATCTCCCTCTTCTCTATTATCGGCAAAGATTGGAAACTAATAACCAAAACCATAGAATTTTGAAGATATTTATTAAGATGTATATGTTGTTCATTCAAGAGATGCGTCAAGATGCATGCAAGTGAGCTCCAACAAGTAATGTGTACAGATTAATACTCCATATCTTTCTTCATGTTAAACACTTTTATCTCTTTATCATGATCCATGGTAGGATTTTCAAAATAGATTTTTAATCTAATGAAACAATTTTGTAATTAAACTTAATCGAAAAACCTAATCACAAAATTATAGTATGGAATAGCTGAAATTGCGTCTGAAATGGACAAATCCGATACTAATTAGTCATCTAAGTTAAAGTAGAACATCAAAACACAAAATAAATTAATACAAAAACTTCCAGAACCTAAAAGAATGACAGAGTAAATAGGATTAATAGGTTGATGGTATATTTTCTCTGAGTAATCTTGAATATGGCAACATGCAGATTTTAATCCATGGAGCTTTATCAGATTGAAGAGCATAACCATTAAACCATATAGACTTAAATTGAGAGATGGATTTGATCTATTAGGAACGGAACTCTTAACATTATCTAAAGTTATATTGATCTGATAGAAGAAGAAAGATTTTGATTTTGAGAGTTAAGGAGGACGATGGGAAGATGGATGGCTTGGATAATCGTACAAATGGTTATTCTTTTCATTTTTTTAATTTCCAAAATTAAAGATAACAAATATTTAAAACAGAGAGAGTAGTTTTGCTGATTTTTATAAACAAATAATGTAAGCCGTAACGTGCACCCCGGTTTTAGAGGGGTGCACAAAGTTGGACTCAACATACATGGATACAAAATGAAAAAGAGTAAAAGGTTAAAAGTCTTACCTTGGTTACCAGTTTTGCCGCAAGCAACCATAAGACCATGCTTGGACTTCCCAGTGAGAAAGGTACAATCGATAAATAACATAGGATGGCATTAATTGTTGAAACCAGTTATGGAAGTTTCAAAAGAAACGAAAAACCTTTTGAACTGACGCGTCACACCATCATACTCAAAATTGACAACACTTCCAGGATTGTACTGTTCAATGGCATCTTTATACCAAACAAATTCTGAATAGAACTTGATGTCATCATCCGAAGAAATTGTTTGGTGAATTATAAACTGTGGTATACCTGACCATACGTGAGGTCAACTCCATATTCCATTCAGAGTAAATCTATAACATCAGAAGTAGTCTTATTCTTCTTCGATGCTCGTAAATCATCTAACAAGATATTCTTCATAAACGATTTTCTCATTCTAACTTTTGATGGATCTGAACAAACTAAACTACATGAATTCTCAGCAATATATCTCTTGCATTTAATTACACCATTTGTTTTGGCAAGGAGAGATGCATGAAACCTCCAGCGACAATTTTCCTCCTTCTTGAACTTGCACTCCAAAATGTATTGTTTAAAGTCACTCAGAACTAGTTTTTATTTGCGACCACTATATATTTCATACTTCGTAACAGAGTCACGAAATTCATTAATACCACCTTCAAACAACTTCCCTACTCCAGTTAAGATGTTGACCCAAGCATCAGATTTCTTCGAGACCTTTTTGATCAAACACGCATCATCAGTGATGTCTTCCACAACAACTACCTCATCACTTGAAATACAACTTGATGATGACGAAGAAGCAGCAGCAGAAGCAGAAGAACAAGAAGAAGATGAAGAAATAGAATCAACACAAGTCCTTAACTGGATTTTAAACTTCAACAAGTCAATCTCTTGTGAGCTGCAATATTGAATGAAAATCCTCAAATCCAAATCGTGATTGATGATATATGAAATCCCATCTACAGTGTAACCAAAAAGTATGAGGTTTTCAGGAACATAAGGCCAATTTTGTTTCACCATACTTATCATCTCCCTGATAGTAGTTGATCCTGAAACAGGATGGGGGACGGTCTGATTGCAAAATTTGAACTCTGCAAAAACCATATTTGGCCTTCAACAACCATAATATATAGTGATGTTCAGAAATTTTGATCAACAACCAAAGTTAACACACATGTTCCGAAAATAATCATAGTTTTTTGAGTAAACAATCACAGTTGATCTAATAAATATGTGTAAAAAATCACAGTTGATCCAATAAAAATGTGTAAAAAATCACAGTTGATCCAATAAATCTGTGTAAGAAATCATAGTTTTTTGAGTCAACAATTACAGTTGGTCCAATAAATATGTGTAAACAATCACAGTTGATCCAATAAATATATGTAAGCAATCATAGTTTTTTGTGTTAGAGCATGGCTCGGTTGAACCCACCAAGCGTTGGTATGTCAAGTTTGGTTGTCATATTTTAGTATCAAAACTCATGTTAAGAGTCGTTTGATTATGTACTAGAGTCAACTTCGTATAGGTTTGCTTGAAAGTATTAGGATATGAGACATTACAAATATTGCGAAGACTTGAAGATGTGAAGAAGCAAGGAGCTACAACGACAACAATCATCCTTCCACTTGAGGTTAGTGGTATTTGACTTGAACTGTTTCATTCCCTAACGTATCTTTCAAGTCGTGCATATTTGAACTCTAGATAGACATAGTATTAAGGAATACAATACGAGATTTATTGATTAACCCTTAAACTTTGTAGATAAGATATCACCGTTGAATGCTATTGTGATTATGTATGGGTATGAGGTAAGGATTTCATCCTAGGGAACAATGTTTACATGTGTTCTAAGGAAGTAAGTTCATAAACTTGTTTGTGAACCGAAAAGGAAATTTCCAGGTGTTATTGGTATTGTTATTCATTGCATACCTTATGAACAACCAATATGTGTGATAGAGTATAACCGCTCACAACTTGTTGTGTTCTTGGTAGAACTATTCACAAAGGCCTGACTTATGTAGTGGTATAACTTTTATTAGTAAAACCGATCTTAAGTAATCACCTGTGGTATGATCGGTTTTGTGTGTCTGACCAATTTAGGGAGAGGGGAACCGATCCTAGTAAGGGGTGCAACACATCACAAGGGGAACCGATCCTTGTATGGGGTGCATCAAGGTTTATAGCAGACAGGGGAACCGATCCTATGGAAATGTGCAACACGTTTTTAGGAAAAGGGGAACCGATCCTATGGACATGTGCAACACATATAAGTTAGATACCATATATATGTGGGAACCGATCCTAATACCTAGTCAACCGAATTTTTGGAAAGCTAGTGTGACTATGCACAATACTCACATAGAGGTAGAACCGAAACTGTTTTGGTAGAACCGTTAAACCCATGATTTTGATTGAATGTTGGTTTCATCAATCGCATAGTTCTTGAAAGTCATATGAACCAATTCTAAACTTGTTTGGAAGTGTGGCAAATCGGTTTCAAGGTTGTAAATGTGAAAGAGCACTTACAAAGTTAAGATGTCGACAAACCTTGAACACGTGCTATGAATGTTTATTTCTTTAATTGTTCAAAGATATTCCTTAACGGCTAAGAGAAGAGAATCCTAGGATCGAAACATAAGTAATTTCAGAATATTTTAATTAAGGTTATTAATTTCATTTTGTAGGGAAATTCCAGAATTAGTAATGTGCATTTACTAATTAGATTTTCCGAGAGATTTCGATCATTATTTTTGGACAGAGCATTTCCAGGAATTATGGAAACCGAATTTGTTCCTTAATGAATATCTTGAGAATATTTTCGGTTTTGGAAATTCCTTGGTGTCCAAACTTCCTTGTCTATAAATACTGAAGTTTGCCTTTCTAGCAAACTAATCCTTAGTAACAACAAATTTACTCGTTTGTTGTTGTTACTGGTGTAGCCGCCTATTCGGAGAGGAGAGTAACCTAATTAGGCGAAATCTCTTACGGCCGCTCAGTTTAAAGTCTTCTTTGGGATTGAGAAGTTCTAGCGTGTACCGTTGGTGGGAAACTAGATAATTCCGATTTATCTTTTGTTTTCGGTTGATTTGATTGACTAACGGTGGTTGAAATCTGATTGCACCTAGTTTGTTTATTCTTGATAATCTTCTCTTCTGATATAAGATTCACTCAAACTAGTTCGGAGTTTCGACAGGGATATTTAGACTGTTATTAGTTCTAAAGACGATCTTGTGATTCTGTGCGTGATTGATCACAAGAGATTCAAGTGATTGTTACAGGTTTTTATTGAAGATTTAAGAAGATTTGAAGACAAAGAAGATATTGAAGATCTGACTTGGGTTTTATAATCTTTGGTGTGCACAATACTTGTTTCGTTAAAAGAAGATCCAATTAATAATTGGTTTATCCTTGTGGTAGATTGGATTGATTAATTGAGTAGATCGGCATTAACACGATTCTTCAGATTAAAGGTGTTGTTAGCTTAATCTTAAACAATTACTTCGATAGTTGAACATAAGATAGATCCAAGGACCTGACGAAGGAGTTTATGATAAGATAAATGGAAGAGCCTTTGTCCGACTCATATCACTTGGTTGAATAAAGTTGATACCAAACAGATTTGTTGTTCCTTTACTGTTTGGATTACGAACCAAAGAAATTGTTCCAAATACGTGACTTATTCATAAGTCGGAGGCGTGGGAATACAGACGAAACTAGGTGAACTATAGGGTTAGTTACTTGGTCCCAACTATACGAAGTTAGGTGTAATTTTGTGTAGCGGCTTAATCCTGAGAGTATTCAATTCTGGACAAAGTCCCAGGGTTTTTCTGCGTTTGCGGTTTCCTCGTCAACAAAATCTTGATGTGTCATTTACTTTTATTTTCCGCATTATAATTATTTTATTATAATTAAAGTAAATCACACAAACGTTAATTCATATTTACTTGATAAGCAACCCTATTGTGTTTGTTTTATTTACTTGATAACCAATCTTATTTACTTGATAAGTCCGAACCTTTGTATCAAGTAAACATACTTCGTTGTTTTATTGTCTCGATCTCGTATCCATAGACGATCAGAAGAAGTGTGAACCGATTAGTTGTATTGTCTCGACTCAGTCCATAGACAATCACTTTCGGAAAAAGGACATATAGGTAGGAAAATTTTTAGCTTGAGGTATATTTGGGTACCCTCTCCTTTTCAGTTTGAGTCAACAATCACAGTTGATCCAATAAATATGTGTAAACAATCAAAGTTGATCCAGTAAGAGGTAGTTAAAGAATGAATTTCACTGCAAACCCAAAAGAAAGCAGCCTAAACTACCCTAAGCTACATATAGTATTACGTCGCACCTCACTAGGGGGCTACGCCCCCTCGTGAAAGTTAAATTCAATGTAGAATGTGAGAAACCTAAAATAAAAGCTACATAATCAAAAAAAAATGCATAATGATTACCTGCAATCTACCAAAGAAATAAAAAAACAAAACAAAAACATACTGTGTTCAGAAATTTGGATCAACAACAACAGTTGACACAAATAGTCTTTATATCATCCCAGTTTTTGTATCAACAATCAAAATTGATCCAAAATAATATCTACATTTCATCACAAACATAACCAGTATAGTGTCTAATTTCATAAAAAACATGATTCATATCGTAAGTGATTCGTCAACATTTCAGCATTTACCATTATCATATGTTATATATTCATCAAAAAAAAAAACAACATAAAACCAAAGTTGATGAGAAGATATAAGAAATAAAAATAACAAATCAGCAAATTAAAACATACCTATTTAAGAGATGAATCAGGATCTCGAGATCAAACTATATCAAGATCAACCAATCAATCTAACAGAATAATCACGAAATCAATCTTCCCACATAAATCACGATATCTGCAACAACAACAACAAAAAAAACACCGAAACAAAATTTGAACATAAAATCTATGAAACGAACATGCAATCATCAAAAACAACTTTATGAATATTCAAATAAACATCAACATTACCAATTTGTTTCAGAAAACCAGATCTAGCTAGTGGTTTTTGTTGATTAAGATGAAGAATAAGAAGGAGGAGAAGAAGAATTTCAATATCTGTTTACAGCTTTCGTAGATTCACAGAATTTTTTTTTAATTTTTTTTTGCATCGATCTCAGCTCTGATGGGGGTATATTTGGAAGTCCAAATATATATATATTGGGGGTATATTTGGAAGTCCCTAATTTGTTATTGGGCCCCTGATGGGCTTGTAAAAAGAGACATATATATTTACTGTGCGACAAGGATATTTGTGAAACCCATCAAAAGTAAGGATATACATTCAACTACCACATTTACGATTGCAAGTTAGTTATTTTATAGAACTAAAACTCCACGTTTGACTCTCCCTCGCTCTGTCAAAGTATTTTTCTCCGATGTCTCATATTTTATTCTCATGTCTTCATATTTTCGTACAGGATAAACTTAACAGTACTGTATAGTACATGCCTTATATATGATTTCGGTTGAACATCAAATTTGTAGGGGAGAAATATCACACAAGATAAAAATACAACTTCGCTCCAATCAATACAATCTTAAGAACAAATACAAAAATTACGCGATAATAGAAGGAGAGCACGAAGAACAGTAACACGATCACCAACAAAGGAAGCACGAAGATTTAAGCAGCAGTGTGACAGACAGAGACAACTTCTAAAATCCTGGCGAATAAGACAAACTGAAACATAATCATTCAACTAAGATCTTGCACGTGAACCATGGTTGTCTTCTATTGCTTTATTTGTCTATATAGGGGCTCAAAAATGATAGAGAGGGAGAGAGATAATTTGAGATACATAAGCTAAGGAAGTTATCAGAGAGGAAAGAAATAAGTCATTAGAACTTGGCCTTCATCTCGCATTTCTCCATTGTTGTGTACAATCTCAGTTTGAACTCATTGTGATAACAATATACATTTGATATAAATTGTTTGAGAAGATCATACTAATGTCTAAGTGGTGAATAATATCGCTAATGTTTGAGTTGATCCATATTACTTAAGCTTTGTGTTATTATCATTACAAAGTGTGTAGTTGTAGGATTTTCCGCAACTACGTTTTGGCGCTAGAAATAGGGAGGATTCACCCTCACCTGCTAGCTAATAACTAGAAACCATCATTTTCCGAAGTTTATTTGTTACTCTAATCTCTTTCATATTTCTGTCCACCATGAAAGTTTGATAAACATTACATTGTTGCTTTATCTTATTTGGAAACAATTCTTCAAAAACTCTTTACCTTCGAAATATCAAAGGTTCTCAGGAAGAAACCCTTTCAAACGTCTTCTCTATTACTAAGATCGACCAGATCTTTCCCTGCAAACGAAATGGTGAGAATCGTATCACAGAATGAGTATTCGATAGCGATGCAAAGAAAAGGCGCTGGCAGAAGAAGGGGAAAAGAGGCGGCGAATGCTATGAAAAACACGCAATACTAGACAAAATAGATGGAGCTGAATAATCGGGAAAGGTCAATGTTAGATGCCGTTACAAATGATGAGGGGGAAGGAGAGCAGCCCAATTACAAGAACCAGAATGAAGAAATGACTATGACCAAGCGAGAATACGAGGAGAAATTCGCGCAGTGTAGGAAACCAGAAGAAATTTTGATTGAAGAACGAGTAGATCTTGCCAGAATATAACCTGAAAACGAAAGTGCCAGAATATGAACTGGGGATAGAATACAGAGAAAGTTACAAAAGATCTTGCAGAGAAAAAGATATTCAAAGAGAAGAAAGAGAGAAGCAGATAGATAGACAATTGGGGAACAAGGTGTACCATCACGGGCGAAAAAGACATGGGAGAAGTAGGAGAATGCTTTATCAAAAAGAACAATGGAGAAGGACGGCCCAGCACGAAAGCAACATCCTAATACCAATATAAAGAAACAGAAGTCATCATCTATGTAAGCCAATCATATCAACCATAAAAGAGGTTGAAGAATTTCACGACAGAATACTAAGGCAAATCCACAAGCGTGACTTCAATGAATATAGATGAGCTTTGTTTGTTAAACTTCAACATAGAAGTCACTAACAAGTTGGTTAGGATAAGAAAAGGCAATTGATGTAATCCTAAGGGAATTAGAAGTCATCTAGTTCTAAGAAAAGGAAAGACATGTAATAAGGTAATAAGACTAGGAAAAGGAATTCATAGTTCTATATATATATGATCACCAAAGTTGTGGTTGATCATATGAGCAAGATTAGAGCTCTGTGTTTAGTTTTGAGAGATTTTCTAAACATCAATAAAGATAGTTGTCTTTATATAAGCTAAGGTTGATCTTGCAGTTGCCATTAATTGGTATCAGAGCTTGTCTACACCGAGCCATGAGAGACGAGAGCACCATCATACGTGCAAAACAGTTCACGCCACCATCAATACAAGTTCCAATCATCAACGCCACAAACTACACATTATGTGCCATGAGAATGAAGGTACTGATGAAAATTTACAAAGTTTGGGAGACAATTGAACCTGGTACATTGGACCCAGACAAAAACAATGTTGCCATTGGATTACTCTTTCAAGCAATACCAGAATGCCTTGTTCTATAAGTTGGTGAACAGGAAACTTCAAAGAAAATTTGGGATGCAATAAAGGCAAGTAATCTCGGAGCTGATTGAGTTAAAGAAGCCCGTATGCAAACCTTAATGTCTGAATTTGAAAGAGTGAAGATGAAAGAAACAGATACCATTGAAACTCTTGCTGGAACGCTATCAGAGATAGCCTCAAAAGCTGCGTCACTTGGACAATCCATTGATGAAGATAAACTAGTAAAGAAGTTTCTCAATAGTTTACCAAGATACAAGTATATTCATATCATAGCTTCTCTCGAACAAGTCTTAGATTTAAAGAAGACTAGCTATGAAGATATAATTGGAAGACTAAAAGCATATGAAGAGAGAATCCTTGATGAAGAAAACAATGGAGAAACTCATGGAAAACTCTTGTACACAAACTCTTACCAACAAAACTCTGCGAAAAGAAGAAGAGGTCGTAGAAGAGGTGGTAGAGAAAACAGAGGCCGAGGAAGGGGAGGAAGGTTTAACTCACAAGATAGAACAACAAGTCAGAATGATCAAAACCAAGGGAAAGAAAAGAAGGATAAATCAAACATTATTTGTTACAGATGTGATAAACCAAGACACTTCTCCTCTGTATGCCCTGAAAGAATACAAAAGATGGAAGAAGCAAACAAGAATGAAACAAGAAATCTGGTATTTAGATAACGGAACCAGCAATCACATGACTGGTAAGAAACACTACTTCTATGAACTCAATGAGAAAATCAAAGAACAAGTGAAGTTTGGGGATGAATCTTCTGTAGAAATTGAAGGGAAAGGATCAATTCTATTTCAGAGCAAGACCGGAGAACAGAAGCTTGTCACAAACATCTACTTCATCCCAAACCTACAAAGCAACATTCTAAGTTTAGGACAAGCTACAGAAGTTGGATGTGATGTTAGAATGCGACAAGATTATCTAACAGTTCATGACCCAAGTGGAAGACCTTTGGATAGAGTCTCGCGATCACAAAATAGACTCTACAAGATAAGTCTCATGATTGGAAGGCCAATGTGTCTAAATATAATACTGGAAGATCAGACATGGAAGTGGCACGCAAGGTTAGGACACATAAGTTGCAGAACCTTAAAAACTATGTCTTAGAACAAGATGGTTCGAGGGATACCACAGATAAACGATAAATCAAGGATCTGTGAATCATGTTTAGTTGGGAAACAAACGCGTCAAGGTTTTCCAAAAGCAACAACATTCAGAGCCTCAAAGCCATTAGAGCGTGTTCATGCTGATTTATGTGGTCCTATTACACCACAACAAAACGGAGTGGTGGAGAGGAGAAACAAGACTCTAATGGAGATGACAAGAAGTTATTTAAAGGCTATGCAGGTACCTAATTATCTATGGGGATAAGCTGTACGACACTCCACATACCTAATAAACAGGATGCCTACGAAAGCTCTGAAAGACATGACTCCATATGAAAGTTTGCGAAAGAGAAAACCAAACATAGATCATTTAAGAGTGTTTGGTTGCAGAGCATACACAAAAGTCGATTCTGCAACTCTTAAGAAGATGGACGATCGGTCACAGGCCCTTGTGCATCTAGGAATTGAGCCTGGATCCAAAGCTTACAGATTATTCAATCCAACAACGAAAAGAGTAATAGTGAGTCGAGATGTGGTATTCGATGAAAAAGCAAACTGGAACTGGAAAGAAACTAATGATGGACCAAGTAGGGATTCAGGAATGTTTCACATGAGATGGGGTCAAGTAATTGATGAAGGCGAAGGACCCATAATCATCAATACCAATGGAAACAATGATGTTAATCGAGAAGAAGAAGAGAATAATGAAAACATTGAGAATAACGAAGAAGTAAAAGAAGAAGAAGAAGAGGAGATCGATGAAATAACTCAACCCATTCCACTGCGAAAATCAACAAGACAGATACAAAAGCCACAGTATCTGGAGGATTGGTAGGCCTCTAAAAGGTGTATAAAATTATGCGCAAATAAACGGGGGCCTACAGTAATACCGCAAGTGCACGGTCGTCGGTTGTAGCTCGTGCAAGTACGGGTCGATCCACAGAGATCGGGTGTGTTTTGGAGTGTTCTAGCTAATTGGGTTCTAAGTTGCTATTGGGCTATGAATACCCCTTTGGAACTATTGGGCTTAATGTACTAATGGGTTTGTTAAAATGAACTGAGCTTGGGCTCAGTTATCTTTGAAGTGCAAATGGGCTTTTGTTTTAGTAAAGAGTCTGGGCCTTTGGGCTTTACTGATTTGAATTGGGCTCAGTTGGATTGGAACTTGGGTTCAGTTGGCTGCAGGAGAAGGAGTGGCAGGGTAGCAGCAGCCTGACAGCAACAGACAAGGCAGCAACAAGAGCAGCAGCAGCTTGACAGCAGTGGAAGTGGTAGCAGCAGTAGCAACTGCACAAGCAGTGCAGCAGCAGTGCAGCAGATGAAAGTGCACAGCAAGGCAAGTGCACAACAAGAAAAGAAGTAGCAGCACAAGCAGCAGGAGCAAGAGTGGCAGCAGCTTGGCAGGGCAGCTGCACAAGCAGTGCAAAGAAAGAGCTGCACAGCAGCACAAGAGAGCACACAGCAGGGGACAGCAAATAGAATGTACAAGCAAGGAACAAAGCAACAGCAAAATAAAAGTGAACAGAAGCAAATGAAAATTACAGTGGACAAAACAATGCAAAAGCAACAGAAAATAAAATGAAAGATACAACAGGGCAGCAGCAAAAGCAAAGAACAAAACAAGAATGGACCAAGGCCTAAGGCCAAGGGCAGGGGTGATAAAGAAACTGACAAGAAGCAATACTAAGGCAAGAATACAGGCATTCCTATAGAATGGGTTGAAAACTAGCTTGCTATAAGCACTAGCTTCTCCCAATGCACAATCAACACTACAACCTAAGCATACAAGGAGAATGGCAAGAACATCAGCTTGCTATGAGCACTGATTTCTTGCCATTGCACAATCAGCACATTGCTTCACAGATACCTAGCCTAGCATTCCTTCAAATTGACAGTGACAAAGCAACAACAAACATGATAGTGAATTGATACTAACAGTGAGCAACATCTAAACAGGATACAACTAACTGAACTAACAATAACAGAACATTTAACATATTTATAACAGAACATTTAACAGAACATACTAACTGAGCAAGAAATTAACAGAACATTTAACATATAACAGAACAAAGCAAGAAATTAACAAAACACAGCAAGAGAATTAACTACTAGCACATTTAACTGAAACATGAAAATTCAACAGGACAAGAGAATTAACAGAACTTTAGCAGTCCTGGATGTGGGCTAATCCCAACATGAGGTTTACAACACACCCACACCCATATTTATACCCAATTTCAGTTTAGGGTTCATACCAAATTTTCCTAAAATCAAACATTAAAATAATTGGGATTTCTCACCTAATTCACCTAATTCGGCCATACCCATATCTTCTCTGTTCTTCTCCATGCTTTTTCAATTGAAAATTGGGGACAATTTCCCAAATACCTAATTTGGCAGAGAAATTAGGGTTTCAGATTTTACCTTCTTTGATGCGATTTCTCTTCAATTAGCATCGACCCATGTCTTCTCTGCTTCCCTTGCGTAATTCCCATGCTTCAATTTCATCTCTAGGTCACCTACTTCATCAATCTCTCACGCTTAGGGTTTCAGGGAAGAAACGTGAGAGATTGAGGGAATAGGGGGCTAGATAGTTAGGGGGTGATGATGGTGGAGGTGGGGTGTTGGTAGAGGAGTTGGTGATGGAGTCAGAGCAGGTGGAGAAGGTGGTGGTGGTGATGGTGGTGCGGCAGGGTGATGGTGGTTTCTGCAGAGGAGTGGGTGGAGGAGGAGGGCTCGATAGAATGGGAGAAAGGGAGTGTTTGGGTAGGTGGTATAGGCTCGGTTGCTAGGGTGTTAGGCGGATCCATCGAGTCGGATGAACAGCGAGGATGAGCCGTGGGATATGGAGATGGTAGGTAGATCGGACGGTGATGCGGAGGTAAGCGATGAGCGACCGTTGGATTATATGATACAACAAAATCAACGATGACAGATGGAGTTAGGTGTTGTAGTGTTAGGCGGAGATATCAAACTTTGATGCACAGCAAGGGAGCGACCGTTGGATTCAACTACCATCTAATCTGAAGGCTTGGAATTTCAGCGCTGTGGTGCTCGGCAGAGACATCAGATTTTGATGATCAGCAAGGAGCGACCGTCGGATGCTTCTGAGAAATGATCTGATGGCTGAGAACGGAGGCGCTTTTGTGTGTAGAAAATGAGGTTGTGCGCACCATTCTTCGCGGCTTCCTTGCGTAATTTCTCCCGGCTTTTCACTACTTTTCTGCTCTTTTCGCTCCGCGACTCATCCGAACTTTATTTATTACCTAAAAATGCAAAATTAATTAAGAAAAATATTTATTCTTGAAAACAATGAAAATACAGAATATGGGATAAAATGTAGAATTAATGCACAAAAGATGAGTTAAAAGCCAAGAAAAATATATAGAAATATGCACTTTTTAGCACTCATCAAATACCCCCAAACCTGAATTTTACTTGTCCTCAAGTAAAACAAAACTAAGGAAATCCTAACTATACCACTGTCGCTGGTCTCTCGAATGCATTTAGCGTATGCACTAAGCCTTTTAAACCACTAAGTGTCCCTAGTGGACGAGTGAAGTCTCGTGAAGGTTTACCAGAGGTGTGCCTACAAAACCTAAGGACAAAATATAAGCTCAGATTCCATCAAACGTGACATGTGCAAAACAGTTTAAGCTCACAGCAAAATGGAGATGTCAATCTAGCTATCGAAGGCACAATCCTAGCACTGATAACAAAAAAAGACATGTGATAAGAGTGTAAAGTGTATCTACACATGTGTAAAGAAAGATCTGAAGTCATGACTACTAATCACCAAGAGATAGTTTCTCAGGCTAAGAACTGAGGTCGAAATCTAGCTAGCTGTCCGGACTTTACGAGAATTGTGAATGAGTTGGAGGTATTTCACAATTTCTCGCGTTGTACATCAATGGCATACACCCTCCTTGCTTATTACAACGAAACAACAAAAGATGACTATTTACATGACTCTTATTTACATTGACAAATCTCTTTTTATTTTTTTGGAACAAGAGATGATGGAATTGATAAATACTTGATTTTTTTTTTTTGGTATTTTTCTGATATATTTTTTTTCTGAATATATACATCGTTTTTTTTTTTTTAAGGAAACACTTTTGATACATAACAATAAAGAAACAAAAGATTACATGACACTTTGCAAGAGGTAGCCCTTTTTGATGCACCCAGTTAAATTCGATGGTTGTCTTTCTTAATGTAACCTCCATCTTCTATCCCAACCAACCAAAGAACAAGCTAGTCAAGTTTCGTTCAGTATTCTAAAGTGATTGGCAATCGTAACTTCCTATCCAACACCTTGAAGATCGAGGCCATACATGTATTGGTAGATCGTGCGCGTGCAAATTTCTTATCACTATGTGAATTGTGCTAGAATCAGGGTGCCTAAATATCTAGACTAAGACTCCTAATAAAAATACATATTTGCACAAGAGTCAACATTTCAAGGTAAATGAGCTCCATTTTTATGATTTTTCATTTTTTAATTTTTTTTTTTTTGAATTTGATTTTTCAATTTTTTTTTTTTGGAATTTTTCAATTTTTTCAAAAAGAAGAAGGAGTTTTGTTTTCAATTATAGCATATTATCGTGGTATCTACTCTATACCCCCAAACCTAAACTAAACATTGTCCTCAATGTTTCAAAATATGGAAAGAATTAAAATGCAACATATGGAAAGGGACATGCTGAGTAGAGTAAAAGGAGAGAGAATACCCGATTTCGGCGAAAGCAGAATTAAAACTCCGTTATTCAAGGCAAAAATCCAACATATTTTAGCCGAGATCAAATTGGATTAGCAAAATATATACAAAAGGAACAAAAGGTTTTTTTTTTTTTTTTTTTTTTTTAAATAAAATAAAATTTGGTTTTTGTATGGGAGCAAGCCCACTGTGCAAGCCTCTAATGAAATGGATGGAAGGCTGCGGCCCACGAAACACTAAGTTTTAATTTTGAAAGTTTAATTTGGCCCAGTTGGTTAAGGCCCGACGTTTGTTTTAAAACTTTGGTTTCGAGGTCCACTTTCGAGTGGAATACAAGTCCAATTGATGCTTACAAGCTCAGCTGGGTTTAAACCCAGAGTTCAAAATACAAGTCCAATGAAAGAATTTAAACAAGCCCACAAAAAATAAATACAAGCCCACAAATAAATTATTACAAACCCAAAATAGAAAAATAAAAAGCCCAAAAAAATTGGGTTAATTATTACAAGCCCACAATTAAAAAAAATTGGAAGCCCACAGGTTGGGTTCTCTCAATGAATGGGTTTAGGCTTACCGTTTTAGCACAGCCCAGCTGCTCTGATATTGTTGCAAAAACCCAGTTGGGTTTTGGTTCTTTTCCTTGGTGGCGTTCCAGCAGAGGAAAAACAGGTTCAGATCAGCAGGTCCAACAGCAAATGAAATGAAGCAGATGCAGATGCAAATGCTATGCAGTGAAATACAAAATAGCTAAGAAAACAACAAGAAAAACACAACACCAATCCCCGGCAACGGCGCCAAAAACTTGGTAGGCCTTTAAAAGAGTATAAAAATTATCCCCGGCAGCGGCGCCAAAAACTTGGTAGTCCCCGAAAGGGTATAGAAATTGAGCGCAAATAAAAACGGAAGCCTACAGTAATACCGCAAGTGCACGGTCGTCAGTTGTAGCTCGTGCAAGTACGGGTCGATCCACAGAGATCGGGTGTGTTTTGGAGTGTTTAGCTAATTGGGTTCCTAAATTGCTATTGGGCTATGAAGCCTTTTGGCTTAAATTGGGCTTTGAGTGCTAATGGGTTTGTTCACAATAAAATGAACTGAGCTTGGGCTCAGTTAGTCTTTGAAGTGCAAATGGGCTTTGGCCTTAAACTTAGGCTTTTGATTAAGCCTGAATTGGATTTGGGCCTTAATGAATTTGGGCTTTGGTCTTAAACAACTGGGCTTTGGTTAAGCCCACAGATGACTGAATTGGGCTTCAGTTTGAAGTGAGCCTTGGACTTGAGATGTATTGGGCTTAACTGGGCTTCAAAGGCTCTTGGGAGTGAACTGAGCTTTTGGGCTCAGTTGGTTTGGGTCTTTAGCTAGGCCTTTGGGGAGGAAGCAGCAGGAGAAGAAGTGGCAGCAACAGCTGCAGCAGTGCAAGAGAAAGAGGTGCAGGGCAAGTGCAACAGCAACAGCAGAAGGGGAGATAGTGATGCAGCAGGAACTGCAGGAAGGCAGCAGCAGCAGCTTGACAGCAGTGGAAGTGGTAGCAGCAGTAGCAACTGCACAAGCAGTGCAGCAGCAGTGCAGCAGATGAAAGTGCACAGCAAGGCAAGTGCACAACAAGAAAAGAAGTAGCAGCACAAGCAGCAGGAGCAAGAGTGGCAGCAGCTTGGCAGGGCAGCTGCACAAGCAGTGCAAAGAAAGAGCTGCACAGCAGCACAAGAGAGCACACAGCAGGGGACAGCAAATAGAATGTACAAGCAAGGAACAAAGCAACAGCAAAATAAAAGTGAACAGAAGCAAATGAAAATTACAGTGGACAAAACAATGCAAAAGCAACAGAAAATAAAATGAAAGATACAACAGGGCAACAGCAAAAGCAAAGAACAAAACAAGAATGGACCAAGGCCTAAGGCCAAGGGCAGGGGTGATAAAGAAACTGACAAGAAGCAATACTAAGGCAAGAATACAGGCAATCCTATAGAATGGGTTGAAAACTAGCTTGCTATAAGCACTAGCTTCTCCCAATGCACAATCAACACTACAACCTAAGCATACAAGGAGAATGGCAAGAACATCAGCTTGCTATGAGCACTGATTTCTTGCCATTGCACAATCAGCACATTGCTTCACAGATACCTAGCCTAGCATTCCTTCAAATTGACAGTGACAAAGCAACAACAAACATGATAATGAATTGATACTAACAGTGAGCAACATCTAAACAGGATACAACTAACTGAACTAACAATAACAGAACATTTAACATATTTATAACAGAACATTTAACAGAACATACTAACTGAGCAAGAAATTAACAGAACATTTAACATATAACAGAACAAAGCAAGAAATTAACAAAACACAGCAAGAGAATTAACTACTAGCACATTTAACTGAAACATGAAAATTCAACAGGACAAGAGAATTAACAGAACTTTAGCAGTCCTGGATGTGGGCTAATCCCAACATAATTTCTACAACACACCCACACCCATTTATATACCCATTACATCATTAGGGTTCTACCCAATTTCTCACCCAAACTGACAGTAGCTAGGGTTGGTGAAAAAAAATACAATTAAACCCAAAATTGGTTCACCTAACCTTCTGATATCAACCCAATCAACCAACCCATGCTTCAATTAGACGTACAATTATGTTCCCCCAATTATCCCCAAATTATGAAATTAGGGTTTATAAGAAATTGAAATTAATGCATACCTAATATCTGAAAACACTTGAGAGCTTCGACCCATGCTTCTATTTCCTCTAGTGTGTCTCCTGCTACTCTCAATTGCTTCTCTAACCTAACTTATTTCATCATCCCTTAATCCTAGGGTTTCAGAGAAAAAGGGTTGAGAAATGATGAAATAAGTTGATAGAGGGGTAGGGTAGTGATGGGTTTACGTATGGAAGAGATTTGAGGGCTTGTGTGGAGTTGGTGGTGGTGGCAGCGAGTTGGTGGAGCAGGTGGAAGGGGAAGTTGCAGGAGGTGGCTCTGCAGAGGGGTACGGTGGAGAAGAATGGGTTCGATGGTTGGGAGAAGGGGTTGTTTGGTTAGGTGGATGGTGCTCGGGTGATAGAGTGTTAGGCGGCTTCATCCAATCTTGATGTTCTGTGACGCTGAGCCGCGAGATGCGAAGATGGTAGGTAGATCGGACGGTGATGCGGAGGTAAGCGATGAGCGACCGTTGGATTATATGATACAACAAAATCAACGATGCCAGATGGAGTTAGGTGTTGTAGTGTTAGGCGGAGATATCAAACTTTGATGAACAGCAAGGGAGATACCGTTGGATTCAATACCATCTAATCTGAAGGCTTGGAATTTCAGCGCTGTGGTGCTTGGCAGAGACATCAGATTTTGATGCTCAGCAAGGAGTGACCGTCGGATGCTTCTGAGAAATGATCTGATGGCTGATAACGGAGGCGCTTTTGTGTGTAGAAAATGAGGTTGTGCGCACCATTCTTCGCGGCTTCCTTGCGTAATTTCTCCCGGCTTTTCACTACTTTTCTGCTCTTTTCGCTCCGCGACTCATCCGAACTTTATTTATTACCTAAAAATGCAAAATTAATTAATAAAAATATTTATTCTTGAAAACAATGAAAATACAGAATATGGGATAAAATGTAGAATTAATGCATAAAAGATGAGTTAAAATGCCAACAAAAAGGGATAAATAAATACAATATTTGGCACTCATCAAGGATTATGTTCTTCAAGCTGCAGAAGAATGTGAGATTATGCTACTTTCTGTTAATGATGAACCAAGGAATTTTCAGGAAGCAAAGGTCTCGACTAAATGGACACAATCATGTAGAGAATAAATTATTTCAATCAACAGAAACAAGACTTGGTTTCTAGTTGATAAGCCAAGGGGGGTAAAAGTGATTGGCCTCAAGTGGATCTTCAAGGTTAAAAGAAATGCTGATGGAACTATTAACAAATATAAGGAAAGACTTGTAGCTAAGGGATACGTTCAAGAATCAGGAATAGACTTTGATGAAGTTTTCGCACCAGTTGCTAGACTAGAGACAGTTCTTCTCTTAATAGCAGAAGCTGCATCAAACTCATGGGAAATTCACCACTTAGACGTTAAGGCATCATTCTTACATGGTGAATTGCGAGAAGATGTGTATGTTGAACAACCAGAAGGTTTTGAAGTAAAAGGACAAGAGCATAAGGTTTATAAGTTATCAAAAGCTCTATATGGTCTAAGACAAGCTCCTCGAGCCTGGAATACAAAGTTAGATCAAATCTTAAGAGAAATCAGATTTGTTAAGCGCTCTAAAGAAACATCAGTATACAGAAGAGAAGAAAAGGGAATGCTTGTTGTGATTGCAGTCTATGTAGATGATCTATTTTTGACTGGAAACTCCCTTAAGGTGATCAATGAGTTCAAGAGAGAAATGTCATCAAAGTTTGAGATGTCAGACCTCGGAAAACTCACTTATTACATTGGCATAGAAGTCCATCAAGGAGTAGATGGGATTCAGATTAAACAAGAAGCTTATGCAAGGAGAATTCTGAAAGAAGCAGGACTTGAAACTTGTAATCCAACTAAGATACCAATGGAGTTTGGACTTAAAGTTTCAAAGGCACAAGAAGAAGCTGAGATTGACTCAACGAGTTATAGAAGAAATGTTGGATGCCTTAGATACTTATTACACACAAGACCAGATTTGGCTTTCTTTGTGGGAGTAGCAAGCCGTTATATGCAGAGTCCACGCAAGTCTCATGGTGATGTAATAAAGAAGATATTGAGATATCTAAGAGGAACAATCGGCTGTGGATTGAAGTATGGTCGAGGAGGATCAAAAGGAATTGTTGGGCATAGTGACAGCAGTCATAATATTGACCAAGATGATGGAAAAGGTACGACATGTCATATCTTCTACTTAGGAGATGCACCTATCACATGGTGCTCACAGAAGCAAGACACAATAGCTCTGTCATCATGCGAAGCTGAGTTCATGGCCGCAACAGAAGCAGCTAAACAATCAATATGGCTTCAAGAACTGTTGGGTGAAATCAAAGGAAGAGAACCTGAAAAAGTTCTTATCAAGATTGATCATAAGTCTGCAATTGCACTCACTAAAAATCCAGTGTTTCATGGGAAGACGAAACACATTCACAAAAGGTATCATTTCATACGAGAATTCATCGAGAAGGAGATCATCAACGTTGAACACATACCAGGAACTGAGCAGAAAGCAGATATATTGACAAAGGCATTAGCTCGGATCAAGTTTGAAGAAATGAGACAACTGATTGGAGTACAAGATATGTCACGGGTAAGGTTGAAGCTTAACGGGGAGAATGTTGGTTAAACTTCAACATAGAAATCACTAACAAGTTGGTTAGGATAAGAAAAGGCAATTGATGTAATCCTAAGGGAATTAGAAGTCATCTAGTTCTAAGAAAAGGAAAGACATGTAATAAGGTAATAGGACTAGGAAAAGGAATTCATAGTTCTATATATATATATGACCACCAAAGTTGTGGTTGATCATATGAGCAAGATTAGAGCTTTGTGTTTAGTTTTGAGAGATTTTCTAAACATCAATAAAGAGATTTTTCTTTATATAAGCTAAGATTGATCTTGCAGTTGCCATTAAGCTTACCCCTCGGAGATTGGCGAAGGCGATCATACTGAAAGTTGAATCTTTGTCCAATTTGAAGAAAATGCGAGGAAAAAATTTAAAATATAGATAACACGTTGGGAAATTCTGTGCGAAGAGCTCACCGACCTGACATCAAAAGAGAATTCGATTTTCGCATTCGCGAACGCTCTGAATACGACGATATCACTTATGTGCACAATCGTTCAAAATCAGGAGCACCTTAAGAACGAAAAAGTTAAGAGAGTATCGAATCAAACACGTCATCACTAGAAGAAAAGCAAAGAAAAGAAAAGGAGTTTCTAAAAACAAGAAATAAGGAGGATCACTGCTTCAGATTCTTGTTAGAGAAACAATCGTTGCTGGAGTCAAAGAGGAGATTATAAGTTGCATACAGTTTATCACGCGAAGAAACAACGTTGAAACGATGTAACGAAGAAACCAAGTTATGTACCAATGAAAGAAACATTAATGCGAATCAAAGTTGTTTCTATATGCGAAAAAGCCAAAGGCTAAAGAAAGTCTGTACGACAATCAAGTAAGACCTCAATAGGGAAGCAAAGTTACATATTAAAACCTCTACTTAGGGAATCTGGGTACTCAATTTTGGCGTGTCAACTTGGTTCGCATGATTGTGCGACGGCGATTTAGCACAATTATGTAAGAGGCGACAATAAGCCCTAACGCGCGTCATATTGGGAAAATCCTGGAAAAATTACTATTATTGGGGCGAAACAAAAGCCTATCCTTTAGAGGCCACTGAGAACGAACCATTCAGCGAATAAAGTTTCGGGCATGAGGTGTAGATACATGACTAGTGGAGTAGAAGGTGTTCCTGTCTTGGAGACACTCGGTCCCGAATAAACCCACGTAGGGTATGATCTTGTACCCGTAATCCACATAGGCGGAAGGAATGAGATCACTAAAACAACTGATTGTCGCATGACCAGATGGGAGGATCACAACTAAAATGGTTAGGGGTAACCTCTTTGAAAGGGAAACTCAGGGGAAGTAAAGGGATGTCACCCACCACTGGGGAGCTGAATTGTGTCAAAGATGACAATGTGTTGGGGCTCGTACTCACAGAAGCATCCATATAGGCATGGTATTCATACCACGTCCATGTCGGAACCGAGCTTATCCCCCATTTTGAAATTCAAGCCGACATAGTATTCAACCAAAAAACTATGTCGGTACAAAAGTTGTTTTTTTTCAGAACGCTACCCAGGTGGTCGTGGGGGCGTAGCCGAGTGCGAGACATCGTCTCGTAGAATTTTTTTCTTGTTTTGAAAATCAAAACCTATTCCGTTTTGAATTTTTTTCTGGGTTTAATCAGTCCACTGCCGGCAACGCTTTCTGGCATAGTATGTTGCCGGCACATGATGTAAAGTATCTAGAAATTTTTTTTTTCACATGACTACCAACATTGATATATTTCTATCGAGCATGCCGGAATTTAGTTACGGCATTGAATGTTAGTTAGCAAGCATGCCGGCACCGTTTTCCGGCATAGTATGTTGTCAATTCCGGCATGGTCTTCTTCACTTCCGACGATGTAAAAAAAATATTTCCGGCATGATCTTTTATCACTTCGGACATAGTCTTTATCACTTCCGGCATGGTCTTCATCACTACCGGCATGATCTTCATCACTTCCGGCATGGTCTTCATCACTACCGGCATGGTCTTCATCATTTCCAGTATGGTCTTCATCATTACCGGCATGGTCTTCATCACTTCCGAATGTAAAAAAAAAAATCGTTTCCAAATTGAGGAGTCGACAGAGAAGGAGAAGAGATTTTGAAAGGGAGTGGGAAGAATTTAGAATTTGAAAGGAAATGGAGAATATTTGGGTTCAAAGCTCTAACCCTAAAAGTGAAGATGAAAATGGGGGATATGATTTTGTTTTTCGATTTTTATTTTGAGGGAAGGGTATTTTAGTATTTTTGTCCCCAGAAAGCATTCCTTAGCAAACACTATTCGTTGGGGAAGTAATTTATATCCCCGATTAGTTTCAATATCCCTAATCGCGCGCTCATTTTTATCTCTTCAAGACTTTGAGATTTTTTTTTTAATTATTCTTTTATTTCCCCCACTTGAGATGTGAATATGAGATATGGCCATATGGGCTTTCTTTTATTGGAATTGCTTTGTGGTATTCATCCAATTCTAGGGTCATTGTTTGTAGCTTCGGCTAAATTTTGCATAAGTTAGCGAGGAATTTGTAAATGTTGTCTCAGCTAAATTGGGAGAGCATATGGTTTTTGCCGTGGAATTGTGGATTTCCTATTGTCGGATGTTTTTTCTTTACAGTATGGAGGTGGATGATTGTATTTCTTTTTCAATTTTGAATTTGGAAATACGCTTGTTTTATGTTAAAATATTTGTTTTTCCACCTTGTTTTATGTTAAAATATTCGTCTTTTCACCATAAACATTTCTCTTTTCACTTATGCTTTGAATGAAAGTTTGTGCTTGCACTACATATTTCACTCGGGGTTTGAATAAAACATTCGTTTTTCACCCTGATTAATTCTTCATAAACAATTGATGAACAACTTAGGTACTGTAGGAAGAGTAGATTGATTGAGTGTCAGAAAACTGGACAACCTTCAGCAACAATGCCATTAGCCGTCGGACAAGTAGCCAAGTCACAGTACTCACCACCTGTGCCCCACCAGTTCAGTGTCGTACCGCTGAGCGCAAAGTATATGAATAAAGACATAATAGCCACTCCAGCGTCTAAGGCAGCAGAAAGAACATAATTGTACCTCTGCCACCAATTTCTGCGGTACCGGAAAATAAAATAGTTGAAGATCACTCCGACCACTATCCACGAGCTCAGGTTCACAGATGAAGCAGGTGGCATTAATGCAGTGGCTTGCAGAATAATTGGAATGTTAATCAAAGCAATCCAGGTATGTTTTTTGAATTTCTTATGCATTGCGTAAACCAAAAATGGAGCTAGAGCACCCCCGAGAAAGAACCAGTTTAGAGCTTGATAATTTCCTTTGGGGCCAAAGATACGCATTGGTCCTGCGAGACCCCAGATAACAGATGCGTCAAAGAAAACCCGATCATTTGCGCACGTCCAAGGGCTATTAGCTGGCAGGAGATCTTCCTGACATATATTCTGAATAGAGGTGAGCATGTACCACGCTGTCCCAGTATTAATTACTCCAGCTATGATGGTTCCAATGAGCTGATAGATATAGAACGAGTTAGTAAATGTATTAAGATAATGATGAGATTATGTAGACCCTTCGCGAGTCATGCTGTACGTTATACGCATTTATGCAACGGTACCTGAACTAAGAACATCGATCTCGGAGGGATTTTCATGTAGTTCCCTAGCTTGAAATCTTGAAGGAAGGAGATGGCTTGGGCCATGCTTATATACCCATATGTTTTGAAGCATACGTTTGCAATTGGCTTTCCAGGTAGCATAAGTCCCATTAGATATTCTGTGATGATGTTCAATCCTGGTGTCTATAGCAAATACCAATAAAGAATTTCAGTCGTGGATCGAGTAACATCATGCTTGAGCATCTTAAAATAACAAACCATGGTTGAAATGATGAAGGTACTTCCAATTCAGTTATTCACATTAAGATATAGGTTTGGTTTGCTTACCTGATTTGTAGTTGCAGAGATGATGCTAATTGGAAGAGTGAAGAACAAAGCTATTGCGCAGGCAAGGATAAGTGCCCACCATGGCATCTGAACCTCATCTTTTGCGAAAATGCAGAGCAGAAGGGAAACCACAAAGGTCGCTCCAAGCATGAGGTGAAACCACCAGTTTGGTATGTCCTTATACTCCTTCATCAGTCTTGTATGGATATCCTCATTTTCCTTACGTGAAGCTCTATATTTTTCCCAGATCTCCCTGTGCAGTTACAACAATGATAAACATTATAAAATTTCAGGTCCGGAAGAAAACTAACAGTAAATGAGAAACTCCTTGATAATCGTAACTAAACCATGGTCCACTTACTTTCCATGAAACAGGCCAACATGTGTCAGGGTTGCTGCTATAGTGGCGAACCCATTTCCGTAGGAGACCGCGAAGAAGGTACTCAAATTTATCCGACCCTGTTGTGCGTACTGCAATGCATCTATCTCAAACTTGTTGTTTACAATTGCTGATACGTTATATGTATTCCCTTGTGAAGTGAACAAGCGTGATGAAAATATTGGGAATGTCTTAGCATTGTACAGGTTCAATCCCCAATAAGCAACGGGGGTTAGAATATACACGACAAAAGCATAACCTATAGCGACGTTGACTGTGGCGAAAAAGGGACTTATAAGGGGGCTACCCATAAATGCAGCTATTGTAGACCAGTCGAAGGTAAACGACCCAATCCCCAATCCATGCATGCCTGAACCAACTTGATGAGCTGTGACTGATTTTGGGAATGCCAAGCAAAGTATAGAGAGAGCCGACAATGTTGGGAAAAGAAAACCTGGGACTAAAGCCCAAACGAAACTAGCAATACATGAAACCATAAAGAACTTTCCCCTTGACATCCATTGCTTATCATGCTCCTTCTCATGCAATGCTCTGCAGTTTTCCAGATAACAGAACAAAGATTACTTCAAAAGCTGCATTTTAAATACACTGCCGAATAACTGACAGGCCAAAGCTTTCATTGCCCCTACTCCTTCACATGTAATGATCGGGTAATAGCTAGGCCATGTTAACATTCATAGACCACCCAGCTTTTCAATTCGTCGTGCGAATCATACTCACTGAATGAAAGAGTTGAAAGTGTTACCTGAAAAGAGAGACTTGTGGCATGGTTGCGGGCCACCACATAGTTGCAGGTTCCACGACAAATTTTCTCATAACACCAGCCCATCCATATCCAAGAACCTATATATACCAAAACCATGAATTTCTCTAACACCATGAATTATAAAAAAAAGTTACAAAAAAAAAAAAATGTTACAGACGGGTTAGAAAATAGAACCTGAGTAGTGATAACAAGGAGCGAACTTGTCAAGAAGGAGATTTTCCTCTTATAAAAAGCTTTGATAATATCAACAATACCAATCGCATAAGCCGGTCCACTCCCGAAACCACTCCCAGCATTTGCAAACATAGAGATCAAAACATGCTCTTTCATATTAAATGGACCTGGATTAAGCGAACAATCCCCTAAACCAGGTACACAAAACTTATTTGTTGGTAATGCATATGCCATGAACTTTCCAATAGGTAAACTTGCAATCTGAATTGTAATCTGAGTTATAACCAAAGGTGCTGTACGGTACGAAAAGAATTGGTTGATGAATGATAGAGCACCACATGAGATTAAACCCAATACCCACATTCTGAAAGTCCATATCGGGAGTGTTGGATCATCAGTGGTTGATACTGTTAATCTTACTTCTTCAATTGGTGATATCTCTTCTTCTTCTACCTTGCTGATCTTTGATTGTTCTATACCTAGAACTCTCACCATCTTAGAGAGAGCACAGAAAACTAAGATTTTAATTTGGTTTTGCAGAGGAATTATTATTTTATTTTATTTTCTGATTAGGTTTTTGTTTCTGATTTGAAGAAAAGAAAAGGTTTAGCCCCTTGGAGAAATTTGAGGATTTTGATTCTCATCTACTAGTAATTATTAGGAAGATTCTTTATAAAATTTGTTTCTTTAATTGGAAAGATTCTTTGTTAGGTTGATAGCTTTTAGAGTTGTTTTTGGAAAGTTACAAATTGTGCCAGCTTAGTAGAGGGTAAAATTGGAAATATGTGGCGCAAATTAAATATGTGGTAAAATTGAGTTGTTTTGCGATAAGCACTCTTTTTTAGTGCGATGGTCGAACCCCGAACCACACTCAAACCACTCCCAAGGGGAGGTAATAAGAAGGGTTGACCCAGATTGAAGCATGGGTGTGCTGTGGCATATCCACCATTTATTGCTTTAAAGCCAATAAAAAATTGGGCTTCCAAACCCGTTTATGCTTTACTCCGCCTCTTAGCAACACTTTGCATCCATATATAACAAGATTGCTGCTTTGTTCTTGGATAGGAATCCACCAGTGGTGGTTGCTCATGTATGCCACGCTTACTCGTAAAAGTAACCTAGTAAAACCGTTGCCACGGTGGGAGGGCCGACCGAAGAAGAATCTTAAGATGGGGTTTGTCTGCGACTATTTTCACATTCCGTTTCAGGAAAAATGATCTTTTCTCCCTGTTTCGGGAAAAATGATACTTTTATCCCGTTTCAGAAAAAGTGATATTTTCGCCTTTTCTCAGAAAAAGTGATACTTTTGCCCCGTTTTGGAAAAAGTTATGCTTTCGCTCTGATCCAAAAAAAGTATCACTTTTTCTGGAACAGTGCAAAAGTATCACTTTCCCAAAAACGGAGCGAAAGTATCACTTTTTCCGAAACGGGGTGAAAGTATCACTTTTCCCGAAACGTGGAGAAAGGATCACTTATCCTGAAACAGAATGTGAAAGTATTACTTTTTCTGAACGGAAAATTAGTCGATCCATAAACCAAAATATGGTTGCATGATATGTTATGCATCCTTTGTGGTGGTTTGCATAATAACTATGCATTCAATTTTCGAGAATTGTGCCTAAAATAAATATATCACTTTTCTTGAAACAGAGAGAGTACGTCGTTTTATTAGTTGCAACAGAAAATTAGTTGATGCATACACTAAAATATGGCTAGATAAAGTATTATGTATCCTTTATGGTGGTTTGCATAATGAATATACATTTAATTTTCTAAAATTGTGCTTAAAATGATAAATATCTCCGATTTTTTTTCGTAAAAACTCAAAATTTGATATTGTTGTTTGTACTCATTGCATAGCCTTTTTATTACCTTTCTAACGAGATATTATTTGTAAAATTCTAAGGCACGTATTTTTAGATATGTTATATTAAAATTTGATTTTCAATTATACCCCTAGAAAAATAGGATAAATAAGAGTTATAGTGATTGGACTAAAAAGGAAGGATAATTGTGTCAAGTGAAAAAAACCAACCATGGACACCAAATCCAATATAATTGTGTCAATTGATGACTTAGGATTTACAAAAAAAAATAGTCATATAAAGGTCCTCACTCGCTTCGCTCGGCCAGCCCAATAAAACCCCGTGGTCCCGACAATATCGGATATGACTAGGATATGAAGAGTGAAACTAAGCGATCAATACAAATAACATAAATTTCTATTCGCAAATGATCTGTCCTGCAAAACTTTTGGAAAGCGATTCCTAATATCAATTTACATCCAGTTTGGGACCCACACTCTCTAAATATGTGGTTGGTTATCGATGATTTTGGTTTTGCCCAGCTGTTAGGTATGTTGGTTAGATGGCAAGAAATCTCATGCCGGAAACGGCAAGTTTGTAATTCAGATTCCAAATCGATCAGCAGAATCCATGCTGATGAGAATCATTGACATTAACAATGCAATAAATGAAAAACAAAGAGTTCAGGAAAAACAGGACATTGAGGACCACCAATCACTCCAGGAATAATCAGACGATCGACAAACGGGCAACCGTCGCCGCATGGCCTCTACCATTTGAGGCTTTGATTTTTCGAAGTCAGTGCAAAACATAGCAAAACACCCATAATAACAGTCAGAGCGATCCTGTGTCTAGAAGGATCCTGTACGAAATTTCCGCCGAGACTTTTATAATGTTGAATATTTTGTAACAACAATAAATAAAAAGTGTCAATGTTGAGGGATGAATATGACTTTGGTCCTACCCGTCCTAGCTACACCAAATAACAACACTTTCTAGGAATGGTATGAGAGCAAGGGTTATGGGGGTTGAGAGTCTCTTTCAAAATGAAAGAGTTGCTCAAATATGATCAAATTAGGTTTCATTATGGGTAGAGGGAAACCCCCTTTATCTCCAAACTCTATCACACTCGCTGTGAACACAAGAATCACGATGGCATCCACGTGTTCACAAACAATGCTCGTATGCAGTTAACAGTATAAAATATGTTTGATAAATACAAGGGATGATGATTGTATTGATTCATCGACTCAAAGCCTTCGGGCTCATCCTTGTCTTATCGTTATTATCATTGATGAGATTCGTATAACAAGATAAACCAAGATTGAATCCTGCAAGAAGAGTACATAATGTAAAGTGCGGGATGTAAAGAACGGAATGTAATGAGACGATGATTTACGTCCTTCAACACTAAGGCCTACGTCCACGGGATTGGTGTTTCACTATGTATTGACTGATTTCAAGAGTAGTCGACTTACTTTAAGATATACATTGAGTCTGCGGGATAAGGACTTTACTTACTCTTCCTAGTTTCTCTCTCCCATTCTCCTCTAGTTGTTCTGGATTAGTTGTCCTCCCCTCTCATTGTGAAGGGGGGGGGG
>NW_020621047.1:172529-227269 GCF_003573695.1 Papaver somniferum | reverse complement strand
GGGGGGGGGGGGGGGTATTTATAGGGTTATCTTATGGGATCCACCTCTGAAGATCATTGAAACCTTATCGTCTTGTGTTTTGTTCCAATCTCGCAGATGTCTTCGTCTTCTTCGATTCCCCCAGCATTCTATGCTTGATCCTGAAGAGTTATCGTTGCCTCTTCCACAGGTTGGTCGACACGTTCCCTATCTTAGGGTGTTTAATGCGGGTGGTTGGGTCGCCTGCATGCGGCAGACAGTTGTCTACTGTCTCTGTCTTGTCCATGTCAGTTGGACTAACCCTAGCCGCTGATCTTGGATCTTTCTTGGGATGGGATAAAGTGACTTCTTGGATCTGACTCGTTGCTTTGCGGTAGTCCTTATCTTCAGTACTCCCTGGTTCTTGGTCGTCGGATGTGCCAGATGATGAACTTGTGTTGAGGGGGCATGTTTCTGGGTTAATCCTGCGTGGCATCATATCTTGATGTCTTGGGATACATGTCTTCCACGTGTTTCTTTGCAGACACGTGGCGAGATATGAAACGTGTACTTACAATTTGCCCCTTTTCTTCTGACTAAGACGTCTGTTGAAGTTGGAGGAAAATCGTATCGTATTCTTCATCTCTCTTCTTTAAGTTCCCCTAGATTTTAGGGCACGTTCCCCACTCCTTACAATAACTCCTCCTAGGGTGATGGGACGGTTCTCTCCCCTTTAATGCTTATAAGTAGGAAAGAGTATGTCGAAATTTTGAAATAAATTTCATTCTTCTCTGTCAGTCCTTCATTCCTTTTCTCTATCGGTTCTCATTCATTTTTTTTTCTTCATTCTTGTTCTTTAGTCATTAACTGCTACTGCCTTTGTCTGAGCCTGATTTGGTCTCGATTCTCTGATGTTCGTTGTCTCCTCATCATACGTGTCTACTTACATAAATCTCTTGATATAGGTATGAGATTTCACTCTTGATTTTAACCCATGATTGATTTTTTGCTGTTGTTGTTCTTGATTCTGTGATGAAGAACAAATATATAAAATACATATACTTGACCTTGTTCTTCATCACAGGGCTTACATACTGGTATCTGCAGACGCCATGGTAGTAGTATTCGCCCCATTTTCTTCTGACTGAGGCGTTAGTTGAGGATGGGGTTAGTTTTAGGGTTTTCGTCATATTTTTATGATGAACTGATGGAGGTTTTGGTGATTTCTTGGATTTTTATCTTTATTTATTATTTTGCTGATGTTATCGTCTCGCTTTTGTGCTTTTCCGCAGACATGGCTGATCGACGAGTTCCTTATCAGACCCCACCGCATAATCCGAGTAGGTCCCCCCCACGTAGAGATCCTGACATATCTCCACCAGGAGGTGGTTCAACCAAGTCTTCGAAGGTAGATCCTCGCTCTTAGAAGGCCTTTTCTTCTTCTGGTCAAAGAGTTTGATCCACAAAAAGGGGACATCCTCCGAAGGATCCCTCTGGCTCTAGATATGCAGTTGGTCGCAATCCTTCTTCTCATCCGCGTGGTGATCCAAGGGACACACAGCCTCCTCCTCCTCGTAGCGAAGCACTAAATGTCCCGCCTCTTCGTTCTGTGGCTCCACCTTTGATACCCCAGCGAAATCTTCTTCCTCCTCCTCCCTCGGTTCCTTCCAAAGGGAAATCTTCCAAGGGTACCGTTACGAAGACTGATCCGCCGAAGAATCTTCCTAGTAAAAGGAAGGATTCCGATATGAATCCTCCGAAGGATTATACACCAGATCCTGTTGAGGAAGAGGACGTTATCCCAGAAATACGAAACGTCTCAGCTGGTAGGAAGAAAGTTACTTTTAAGCATATTGATCTTTATTACTTTAAGGAGAAACATGATCTTCAAGCTTTTGATGTCCGCTTTTACGCTGCCGATGATGATATCACTTATGAGCTCATTTCGAATTATCAGTTTGATGAATATCATTTGCTGACGACCGTGGGAGCCTTCGAGGCGGGTCTCATGTTACCTCTGTACAAATCAGGTGATTCTTTTTACTACGATGTATTGGCCGGTCGCGAGGGTTCTTCTACAAATACCCATTGTCGCTTTGTGTCACAGTTGACTGGGAATTATCTCCGCGCTTTGAAGGAATGTTATCTTCGGAGTAAGGAATAGACGATGATGACCTGCTACGTCCCTGACTCTGCCGAGGGAGAGTGGTATACTCCCCAGAATTTTAACGCTTCCTTCGGGGAACCGCAAGCCGTGGAGTGCCGGTCTTCGTAATATCGTTGCTTCTCATGGTGAGATTCGTCTCCTGAGTGAAGTGAGCGATGCCAAGCTGAAATTTGTTCCTGGTACGGAAGGATCTTCGAATAAGAAGATATTTCCTTCTCGTAAGAAGATCAAACGTGATCACGACTATGAGTGGCATGCTACCGTGATCGAGGTTGTAGGCCCTTGGGATTATGGTTGGATCCCCGGTCCTCGCGGATGGCGTCCTACTGCTTATAGCCAACCTCGTGAAACTCCTCCTGCTCGTTATGGGAATTTCTACCCCTGGCGTTTGAATTTCGAAGGCATGAATTTTCCTTATGCCCTAGATGTTGTTGATGGAGACGAAGAGGACAGTTCCGATGCTACCCTTCCTCCGAAGAGTGCTGCAACTGCCAGGATATGGCTTCTTCTTATACTTGACCCTTTTCTCCTTAGGTTGAAGGGTTCGGCTCTTTTGAACGAAGGAGGAAATATTCTTGAATGAAATTCCTTGTGGTTCTGTAGGTACCGAAGAAGAAGAAAATTGGTGTTAGGCAATCTTCTACCGTTGTGACTGACGAATCAGAGGTTCATGAAGAGGTTACCATCCCTGTGAACGAAGAATTTGTTGAGGATGAGGACGATTCCGACAGGGAGGAGAGTATAGATACTTCTCCCCCCAACCACGAAGATGGTAGCGGTTTTTCCGAGGAGGATATTGGTACTGGTGGGAAAAGAAGTGTTCCAGGCGGCGAAGATATTGGTGAAGAAAATATAACTGCAGGTGGTAATGGTGCTGGTAAAGAGGAGATTGCCCCTTGTGGCAACAATACCAGTGGCCCCCCTCCTGTCGTCCAATAGTTTTCCTTCGGCAGGATTTACTCCGCGGGAGAGACCTTCGATATGGACACTGCCATGGGTCTTTCTTCAGAGTTCTCACTCCTTTCTCCAAACGATGATTATGATGTGCTCGGTAACTCTGGCAAGGGGGATGCTGAAGGTCAAAAGACTGTTGATGTAGACGATAATTCTGAAGGTGAGGATGCCGAAACTCTTGCGCACAAAGAGGCGGAGGCAAGAAAGAAATCAGCGGCCGGGAAGGCTGCTGTCGTTGGAGAATATTTTGCTGAGTCTTTCTTGGAAGATTTCCCGCAGTATTTGATGCTTGAGGGTGATGACGCCATTTTGACGTGGCTCAAGAAGAAGAATTTGATGTTCGTCCCAAATCCTTCTCCGGTGATTGACGGTGAGAAGAATTCCGACGCCTATACTCGTCGGATGATCCAATTGTCTGCCGAAGACCAGGTTGCGGAGTTATGGGATAAGAATCTGAGGGGCTTGGAAGCTAACCTTGTGGTCGACCCTCCCTTCACGATTGTTGATATGATGGTCGTGGCTGATAGGTACCAGTATGGCTTCCCTCAGCAGCGGATGCTAGAGGCCAGTTGTAATTTTATTATGCTTATTTCCTTTTAGAAAGTGCGCGAAATCTTCATTGTAACCACACCTTATACTAGTTCTTCAAGGCTAAGTCTTTCAAATTAAAGTCCAAGCTTCGTCACAGAGAGGAGGAGTTATCTGCTGCTGAAGCTGTTATCTCTGCTAGAGATAAAGAGATAAGCGAGTTGAAGAGTCGCCTCAAGGGGAAAGAACAACTAGGCAACCAAGAGGAAAATCTTCGTCTGGAGCTTTCTATGGTCCGTAGTGAATTGGAGGAGGCTCGTAAAAACGCTTCGTCTTTTACAGTTTTGTTCTTCTTCTCTATTCTGCTCGTCGTCCCTCTTTTCTAGCACTTAGTGTTCTGTCTGAGTCTCCCCACCCTATCTTCAGTTGGTGGTGTCCCAGAGCTGATATGGATACGAAACGAAAGGGAACGTCAAAAATCCCGCATCAAGGATTTAGTAGAACAAATAAAGAGCGAGGCCTACAGATGGAATTCAAAGGCTGAGGTGTGGCGTCTGAGGCATACTCAGATGGTTGACATGCATAATAAGTAAAACACTGATTGTCGTCAGTTTGATGGAGCTCTGCTATGGAAGCGTTATAATCTTCGTGAGGCTCGAGAGCATGTTTCGGCTTTGGAATCCAAAATAACACTTCTAGAAGGAGATTTACGGCAAGCTCGTTCTTCTCAAGATTCTGAGGCAAGAGATTATATACAGCGTCTTTCTAGGGAAAGGGGACGACGCCAGGGCTGAGGCCGGTGCCCTTATCAAAGCCTTAGCTGCGACTCGGGTCGACGTTGCCCAATTAGTTGAGTTTGGGAGGAATTTTGAGGTGAATATGTACAGAGTTAACAAGGGGATAGAAGGAATGAATAACGAAGTCAATCATCTTCGTCGTCTGGATTCCATGAAGCAGGTAGAGTTAGATGCTTGTCAATTTTCCCTTACAAATCTTCAGACGGATTATAAGAAAATATCCGATGAGTATGACTTTCTTGAGGAAGCACGAGATGCCGTTGTTGATGAGTATGAAATAGCTTCGGCTAGGGTCGAAGGTATATATTTGGTTCATCGAGTGTGACTCTTTATTTTTATCATTCTAACCCCTTTTCGCTTTCTTTTCTTCGCAGAGCTCGAGGGACAGCTTCACACTGCAAATGAAAAATTTGAAAATGCTTAGACTGCCTTAGTGCAGCAGGAGGGTCAAACCAACTACTACAAGGGTCTGGATGCGTCTCTTGGTAAAGCAGCGGATGCAGCCTCCAAGGAAATGAGTTGTCTATCCTCCCTGTTATCATAGTCTGAGATGAAGTGTACCATGATTGGGTACAAGGCTTGCTTCCAATTAGTCAAAGAGACTAACAAGATTCTGGATAAGATCGAACATGACCTTAAGGCGGAGCACGACATCATCAAGGAGTATCCTCGTCTTCCTAAACCCGCGCCCTTGAATAGTTCCTCGGGGCCTTCCTCTGGCGGGAGCATGCATTCGTCTCAAAGAAAAGATCCAGCTGATCAGGCTACATCATCCAAGTAGTTATAGAGCTTTATCGATTATAGAAAGTTGATCTTTGTTGATTATGGGGCTTCAGGCCATTTTTTAATATATTTCTTGTTCTTGTTTGTTTTGCTGAACTTGTAATCAACTTTCATGGAATGGATCATCGTTTTGGTATACCTGCGTTGTGTATTTTTATTCTTAAATATTTTATATCTGTGTTACGTTAAATTGGAAATAAGTTGTTGTGTTTAAAAAAGATGGAAGTGTTTGAGTGGGATGCCGAAGGTATGTACCTTCGTGATCATCTTGAGACCTGTGACCCCGCTGGCTAATCCTGGTTCAGAAGATTCCCAGACGGTGGGGGTCGAGGCAGCATTCTAGGATATGGATGTTTATTCGGAATATTTACATACACCCATTCCGTTGACCCGCTTCCTTAAGATTGGTTGGGTATCTCTTTGTGATGTATGCCTTACCCATGGTCCTACACTTATAGACACTGATAGGGGAGTCCCGAGAGATCGTAGGTAACTACTTTCCCCAATAATGAAAACTTGTTGTATATACAGGCATAGTGTTCTTGTGATGCGTCGTATATACAAGTGTTCTGAAATATGGATTTATCCCAAAAGTTTGTTTATTGATAAGTTGAGGTCCGCTATTCCTCGCCCAGAGATAGAAACATGTTGAACAGATGCGTCATCTTCTTCTTCTGGTATTCTTCACGCAGATGCAGAGCTGCGCTGCTTTCTATGGATAGTATGGCTTGAGATATTTTACATTCCATGGGTGTCTGAGGACTTCCCCTTTTAGGTTGCGCAGGTAATAAGATCCATTTCCTGCAATGTCATGTATAACAAAAGGTCCCCCCATGTTGGTGCTAACTTGCCCCACTTCTTTTCTCGTTGGTATTGGGGTATAGTTCTCAGCACATACTGTCCTTCTACAAGATTTCTAAGTTTAATCTTTTTATTGTACTCTCTTGCTAATCTTCGTTGATAATTCTCCATGTTTTGTAATGATGCTACTCTCCTTTCTTCGAGATCATCTAGTCTTTCCAACATCATATCCGCTGTGAGGTTCTTTTCCCATGCTTCAGTCTTCGTAGTTGGCATGATGATCTCTGTAGGGATGACCGCTTCGGCTCCATAAGTGAGTAGGAACGGAGATTCTCCTAGTATTTCTGTATGCCCTTATGTTCGTCAAGCTTCTTATTGAGAGTTAGAGCAAGTGTTTTGTTCGTGGCTTCTACTTGGCCGTTGCTTTGAGGGTATATGGGCGTTGACTTGTTCTTTCGTATTTTGAAGGTATCGAAGAGCATGTCAATTTTTTTCCTTGTAGTTGCTTGCATTGTCGGAGACAATCTCTACTGGGATGCCAAACCTGCAAATAATGTTTTGAAAGATGAATGTGAAGACATCTGCGTCGCGGATCCTTGCTAGAGCCTTAGCTTCTACCCATTTGCTAAAATAGTCCGTGGCTACTTCGATTCTTCGATCAGGGGTCCCACGATATCTATTCCCCATTTTGAGAATGGCCACGGACTATCCACAGAGTTCAATGTCGTTGCCGGTGTGTGGATTCTTTTGGAAAAACGCTGACATTCTTCACATCTTCTCGCAATTCTTGCTGCGTCTCATATCAATGTTGTCCAGTAGTACCCTTGGGTTTTTTATTTATCTTCTAGAGATCTCATCCCACTGTGGTTCCCCGCGTCCCCGTGGTGTAAATCTTTCAGAATCAAGTGGCCTTCGGATCTAGACAAGCATCGTAACAAAGGTCCCAGGAAAGATTTCTTGTACAAGATTCCCTCTCTTAGGTCGTACCTCCCTGCTTTTGACTGTATTTTCCTAGCCTGCTTCAGATCAGTAGGAAGCGTCCCTTCTTCGAGAAAGAGGTGAATCTCAGACCTCCAGTCTTCTTCCTTGCTGAAATCTTCATCTTCGTTAGCTCTGATCATGATATCTTCTTCCTGGAAATCCTCGACAATACCCTCTCCCACATCGTCATCAGCAATATCTTCTCCCACATTATCATCTTAATTGGCTACGCAGATCTCTTGATGATCGACAGATGGCTCGTACACTCTGGTTATTTTGATTTCCTTGATATCTTCGTTCACAAGCATGGATGATATGTAGGCCAAGGCATCCGCATGTCTGAGTTCTTTCCTGAACAAGTGTTGAAACTTAATGTTCGGTATTTGGGATGCCAGTGTCTGGACTAGGGCTGTGTATGCCATCAAAGTGGCATCGTAAACATTATATTCAAACCCTACTTGTCGTATGACCAGTTGTGAATCACTTGTCAGGCACACGTCGGTTATGCCCACCTCTATTATCAGAAGAAGGGCATGCACCACAGATTCGTATTCGACAATGTTGTTGGTGTGCCCCTTGAATTCCAACCTGAATGCGTGCACGATCCTATCCCCGATGGGAGTGGCGATCACAACGCCAATTCCCGCACCTTCTCTGTTTTTTGACCCATCAACGAAGACTTCCCATTGTCTTGGGTTTGCTGGATCGAGAATATGGTCTGGATCTTTACCTTTGTCGATCTCCGGCATCCCCGAGGCTTTTAACCCTTCTATGAGGATTTCTTCACCATTATCCAGTGGTAGGTCTGCTAGGAAATATGATAGGACTTGCGACTTCTGGGAGTGTTGGAGTTCACGGATAATGTTGAACTGGTCGAGGTGTGTGCTCCACTTTGCAATTCTTCCTACTTTCCTTGCACTTTTAAGAATGGATTCCGACGGAGCTTTGCATGGGATGCGGATATAGTGGGTCAAGAAGTAGGTCCTTAATTTCAAGGAGGCCCATACCAATGCCAAGATGAGTTTCTCAATCTTTGAATAGAGTTTTGCTGACGTAGTAGATGGGTTGCTCTATCTTCGTGTTTGTCTTGACCAGCATTGCGCTGACAGCATCTTCGGTTGCTGTTATGTATAGGGCCAGGACCTCGTCGGGGTCGGGTTTTTGCAATATCGAGATCTCGGCAAGATATTCCTTGATGCTTTGAAAAGATTCCTAACATTCTGTTGTCCATTCGAACTTGTTCCCTTTTTGAGTATGTTGAAGAAATGCTTACATCTATCCGATGATCTGGATATGAACCTTCATAGCGCTGCTATGGATCCATTAAGCTTCTGAACTTCCTTCAGATTCCTTGGGGATGGCATACCTACAATGGATTGAATCTTCGCAGGTTCCACTTCAATGCCCCTCTTTTTCACCAAGTATCTGAGGAACTTTCCAGAAGTGACGCCGAAGGTACACTTCTCTGGATTTACTTTCATGTTATGCTTCTTCATTGCTTCGAAGATATCCCTTAGATCTTGATGGTGATCTTTGCATATCTTTCTTTTGACGAGCATGTCATCGATGTAGACTTCAAAAGTATTCCCAATCCATGGTTTAAAGATGGCATCAACCATTCTTTGGCATGTTTCCCCCGCGTTTTGAAGTCCAAAGGGCATCCTTACATAGCAGTAGAGGTCGTGTGTTGTTGATCTTATTCTGCTAGGAATGATTTGTTGTATCCGGAATATCTATCCATGAACGATAGTTCCTCTTATCCTTCTACCGCTTCAACCAATTTGTCGATGCTGGTAGCGGGTATATATCCTTAGTACACACTTTGTTGAGATTGGTGAAGTCGATGCATATTCTAATCCCTCCGTTATTTTTTGGCACGATGACCATGTTCGAGATCCATGTTGGATACTTGACTTTCTTGATGAACCCTGCTTCCAGCAGCTTGCGCAGCTCTATTTCGACGACTTTGTGATAGTCAGTGGCTACCTTCCGTACTTTTTTCCTCACGGGGGGAGTGTCGGGCTTTATAAGAAGCTCGTGCTGGATTATCTGTGGATCGATTCCTGGCATGTCAGATAGTTTCCATGAGAAGATGTCTGCGTACTCCTTGAGTAGCTTAATTAACGATGCCTCCCTTTCTTTGTCCATCAAAGTTACTATCTTGATCATCCTTTGGTTTTCTTAGGTCCCTATGTTAACTTCTTTTACAGGTTCCAAGGAGGTGAACGTGGGCTTTGGCTCCCCAATGAGGGGAACATTCTTTAATTGCTATTTTGTAGGATCCTCAGCTTCTGTATTTGAAGTATTTGCCTCCATATTTCCAACGACATTTTCCTTCGAAAAGCTCTTCCCAGGGATTTCCTCTATATAAGTGTCGATAGCTTTTTCCTTCGCGGCTTCTTTGTTTCGAGATCTTCGGGATCTTTGGTGCTCGTCTTGCTCATTGTTGAGCTGGTTCTATAAAGCTTGGCATTCTCGTGCAGTGACTTGATCTCCTTTTATTTACATTACCCCTTGGGGAGTAGGAAACATGAGGTATTGGTGATAAGTAGCTGCCAATCCCTTGAGCTTGTGCACCCATATTCAGCCAATTATGGCGTTGTAGGGTGATGGTGCATCTACCACACTAAATCGTGTATCGACTTTCATTGTCCCTGCGTCCACTTGCAAGACAATGTCTCCAAGTGGCTTCGTGGATGCCACGTTGAACCCGTAGATAGTATGATACGAAGATAACAGTTGTTCGTCGTTGAGTTCCATTCGTTTGAATGTATTATAGAACAGAACATTGACCGAGCTCCCTCCATCGATGAGGATTTTCTTGATATTGCACCCGACTACTGGTAATGCGAGGACTAAAGGATCGTTGAGATCCTCCATATCTTCTTCGACATCCTCATCATCAAAAACCATGGGCGTGTCTATCCAATGTTCGTGTTCGTCTACTTCTTCCCCATCGATCTTGTACAACTCACAGTAGTCTTCGAATTGCTTTCTAAGTATTTTCCCTATTTGGGCAGTTAGAGATGGTCCCGTGTTCTCAGAACATGAGATGGTGTTAAGTGTGCGGTTTCCTTCGGGTAGTTGAACTTGCTTGATTCGTTTTGCCCTTCCTTCGGCATCAGCCTTCTGCACATACTTCTTAAGATCCCCCGCGTCAATTAGCTTTTGAATCATTATTTTGAGATTTTTGCATTTCTCTGTTTGGTGGCCATTGAAGCAGTGATATTCAGAGTATTCTCTAGACTTTTCTGATCTTGGGGGCTTCTTTCCCTTGGACCATGGCCAATCAAGGTTTTCCCGACCCTTGATCTCCTTCAAGATGCGCGAATAGCTGGCATTTAGCTTCGTGTAGACTTGGTCTTCGAACTTTCGATCATCCTTTCTGCGGTCATCTCTTCGTTCCCTTCTGTATTTGTTGGGTCGTTCATCTAAGTTGCCTCTTTTGGAACCGCTTTCCTGCTCTACGGAGTTTTTCCGTGGAGGTCGTTAAGACTGAGCTCTAGGGTTCTCTCGTTGAATTTCCTCTAGTCTTGCATGCTTTTCTATGATTATTCGAAGATCTCCTTACGTGGCAGGGATGGTACCCTGGATATCAACAAACAAGGGGCTCATCCTGTCCAGCCCCCACTTGTAGCAGTTGATAGTTACTACTGGATCCACATTCCCTATGGCTTGACATATCCTGTGCCACCTATCAGTGTATTCCCTGATGGTCTCCTTGTATTTGATTTCAAGTGAGAAGAGTTTGTACATTCCCGTGTTGACGACCTTGTTGTGCATGTAAGTGGCCAGGAACTTCTCAGTAAGCTGATCATATGAATCGATAAAATCTGGTGTTAGGTTGACGAACCAAGACAACGCGGATCCTTTCAGACTTGAAGGGAAGTATCTGCAAAGTATGGCATCTTCGTAATCCCACCTGGCCATCATTCGATTATAATACCGCAGGTGGGCTGCGGGATCGCTGGATCCATCGTAACACTCGAAGGATGGGACCGAAAATTTCTAGGGAATGAGAGATTTGACTAATCTTTGCGTCAAGGGAGTAGTATTTGCTTCCTTCATAACTTGATCCAATCTCCCGCTCCCTTGTTTAGCCTTTAGCTGCTTGATTTTCGTCATCATTTCTGCACGAAGATTATCCATTGCACGCCGATGTTCTTCGTGAATAGCAGGTCCCCGGGCCTAGTAGTGTCATTATCAAAGTAGTCTGAGCTATCTAGGTTATAATCTGGATCGGATCTTCGACTTTCCCTGGCCTCTCTTCGGTTTAAAGGTGTTGGCTTGTCAGCAACTACCATTCTTCGGTCTGGATTTGGTATTGGCTTCGTCGTGCTGATCTTCCACCTCTACGCTAAAGGCGATTCTTTCTCTGAGTTGTTGGTTTTCCTGATCTAGCAGAGCTACAACATCGGCGTACGTCTTTTGGTTCTTTCTCAAATTCTTCCAGTTCGGCCATCATCTTAGCGGAGTGGTTCGATCCTTGATTGTCGTCCCTGCTTGCACCTGACCTCCGACTGCTACCGTATGGCCTTCATCAATAATTTGTATCAAGGGTTCCGGTGGGTTTTGGAACTCCGCCTGTTGCTGCGCGGGCTGCCTTTGCATTAGAAGTGGTTGATTAACTTGAAGTGGCAGATTCTGCTCATTGGTGAGCGGCATTCTGTAGATAGGTTGATGTATTACAGACTCTGCCACACCTTCGGGCTGTTCATGCGGTCGGGCGTCAGTTGCTGCTTTTGAAAGCCCAATCCCAGGAGTTACAGTCTTTGTGGCCCCGGCTTTAGCAGCAGCGGCCTATAGTGCATCCGCTGCAATAGCGCTGATAGCTAAAGGCATCGTGCTCTCAGCTCCGTTTTTATTCTTATCAGTTTCCTTGAGCTTTTCACCTTTCTGCTTGCTCCTTGTCATAACTGGCGTGGTCCTGGGTGCTTCTTTTGATGAAGCCTTTGTTTTTTTCCTGCATCCTTGTTTTTTTCCATCTCTGATATCGTCTGCAAAAGAAACATCGAGTTGACAAAAATAGGAGGGGTTCGTGGAGGATCTTTTAGCAGAGTTTTGAAATCCAGACACTAAAGGCAAAAAGAGATTATCCGGCTATTCTTTCCTTTCTTCAAAGGTATCGGATCTCTTGAATATTCAGGCATGTTTTATAAGTTGACACTAATAAGACTATTTTCCAAAGGATGAAGTAAATCCATCTGTGGGTTTTAACTTTCAAATCCAACAATTCGAGCATTATTCCGAAAACTTAGACCTATTGGAAGTACATGGTCGCTCCGTTAAATTTTCATTTTAAAGGATAAAAACTTAAAAATCTGCGGCTATGGAGCAGATCCACTGGAAAAATACATAGAACTATAAGTAAATCTTTATTTTCGAAGATAAAAGCTTGAACACACGAATTATAGTGCAAGTCTATCGAAAAGGACGTAGATCTGTTCGTAAACTTTGAAAAAGACACAGATCCGTTTGTAAACTTTGCAAAAGACACAAATCTGTTCGTAAATTTTGAAAAAGACATAGATCTGTTTGTAAACTTCGAAAAAGACCCAAATCTGTTTGTAAACTTCGAAAAAGACATAGATCTGTTTGCGCCTTGTTTTATCGGGAAAGAAAGATAATGGATGTTGAAATAGAAAAGCGTTCTAAGCATCGTTATTTTCAGAGAGCGGTGCTAAGAACAAAACACACGTATAAATATCACAGGATAAGATAAATCTTTTACCGGGACAAAGTCCTTGTTTCTAGCGTCAGATTGTGAACACAAGAATCACGATGGCATCCATATGTTCACAAACAATGCTCGTATGCAATTAACAGTATAAAATATGTTTGATAAATACAAGGGATGGTGATTGTATTGATTCATCGACTCAAAGCCTTCGGGCTCATCCTTATCTTATCGTTACTACCATTGATGAGATTCATATAACAAGATACACCAAGATCGAAGCCTGCAAGAAGAGTACATAATGTAAAGTGCGGGATGTAAAGAACGGAATGTAATGAGACGATGATTTATGTGGTTCGGCACTAAGGCCTACGTCCACGGGATTGGTGTTTCACTATGTATTGACTGATTACAAGAGTAGCCGAATGACTTTAAGATATACATTGAGTCTGCGACATAAGGACTTTACTTACCCTTCCTAGTTTTCTCTCTCCTATTCTCCTCTAGTTGTTCTAAATTAGTTGTCCTCCCCTCTCATAGTGAAGGGGGTATTTATAGGGTTATCTTGTGGGATCCACCTCTGAAGATCGTTGAAACCTTATCGTCTTGTGTTTTGTGCCAATCTTGCAGATGTCTTCGTCTTCTTCGATGCCCCAAGCGTTCCATGCTTGATCCCGAAGAGTTATCGTTGCCTCTTCCACAGGTTGTTCGACACGTACCCTATCTTAGGATGTTTAATGCGGGTGGTTGGGTCGCCTGCATGCGGCAGACAGTTGTCTACTGTCTCTGTCCTGTCCATGTCAGTTGGACTAACCCTAGTAGCTGATCTTGGATCTTTCTTGGGATGGGATAAAGTGACTTCTTGGATCTGCCTTAGTGCTTTGCGGTAGTCCTTATCTTCAGTACTCCATGGTTCTTGGTTGTCGGATGTGCCAGATGATGGACTTGTGTTGAGGGGGCATGTTTCTGGGTTATTCTTGCATGGCATCATATCTTGATGTCTTCGGATACATATCTTCCACGTGTTTCTTTGCATACACGTGGCGAGAGATGAAACGTGTACTTACACTCTCTTTCAATCGAAAGAGTGACTGGAAGCCCTCCCTATACAGCTAACAAATCTCCGTTTGAAATAATTATGAAAAAAAGGGGAACTGTCACCTGTCCGACAAAAATGGGAATTAATACGGCGTACTTCCAGCCATTTGGGAGAACATTTAGGTCATAAATTTGTTTGACAGAAAACGGAGCATGGGACTTGTTACCGTAAAACTAAGCTCATTTTAAGAATTTACGTCCCCTAATCTGACACAGTGGGTCCTACTTCCAAACCCTAACTTTCTATATCAGCTAATCACGTCTGTTTTACTTCGTAATCATGTACAACATACGTATATATCGGTTACAAAGGAGCATATCTTATCAAAATATGTTTTCACGAACGGCATATTTTTTGCCGTAAAGCGTGTCCATTTCTTGATTCTCCTCTATCCCATGGTGAGATTTTCACTCGATCACTTAGTGTCTCATTCGTTTTGGAGTGTTTTACACTCTTTCCCATAGTCCTTGTTCGAGAGAACATTTTTTTTCCATTGTACTATGTACCTCATTTTTTTTCCATTGTACTATGTACTATGTCCTAAATTTCCTTAATTACTATTAATGTCATTCCTCTCTAATATAACCTTCTCTTTTCCCATTAATTCCCTTCTTATCCTCTCTTCCTTGTGAACACTTCTTAGTGGACTTGGTCTGTGGCTCCCAAGTCTCCATGTTTCATGTTGGGCTTGGCTCCCCTTCAGGGGCTCTCTACCCATACTAAGGGGTAATAATTTTCATGTATCAATATTAGTCCCCTGACTATTAGATTAATTTACAAATGTCCCATAGTCAAACGATCCTTGGTGCGTATCACTATGTCTTTTAAGTAACAGTTGGTCTCCCGCGACGTGGGAGAGACTTTACAACTTCCTTCGATTTTTCCTGCTCATTGTAACCGTCACGTCCAAGTCTTGAGATCTCCTATGTATAGACTTGCTGGATCATTCCTTTATCTTATTTTATTCTGTCATTTCTTTTTTCACTTCATCTTTTAACTTACCCTTATACGCGCCATGTCCAGCGATTCTTCCAGTAGTAGTTCATCCGAGGAGGAAGAGGCGTAGTCAGAGTAGGTAATGAGCACTGCATCCGAGGAAATTGAGTACGCGACTCAAGAAAAATTATACGTACCGTTGTCGGCAGACAGAGTATGGTACACAATCAGCGAGATCACGAGCACCCCCGTTCTGAAGCGTGCATTGAAACTGAGAGGTCTATGTGATGGTCAAGGCGTTTTCCCATGGATGACATCCCGGTTCCACGCCTTCTAAATCCCTCTGTATCACCTTATCCCTCGGCTCCTGGATGGCTCATGTATCCTAAGGTAAAAACCTTGGACACTTTTTTGTTTAACAAGTTTCCGCGTACGGTTATTCACCGTGGCGATTATGATCTCCCTGTTATTGAGATTCGTTCCTCATCCGCGATTCCTGCTATATGGCCACACTGGACGTCTTACTTCAGTTCCAACCCGGATAATGCAGCTATCCTTCTCTTGGTGGGCAGTGACAAAGCTATAAATTTGTCTCTTAATCGATAGGGGTTAGATGTAGGCGCGACATGACGCGGCTTTTTTGTCGTTGGGTGTCCTCTGTCCACACCTTGTTCTTTGCGTGGGGAGAAGCCACCGTTTTTCTAGAGGATGTGGTCGCCCTCACGGGAGGGCCCATCCACGACAACCATTCATATGAGGAGGTTGTCGTCTCCGCGGCTCTAAATGATGAAGACAAAAAGTTACGGGCTTATCTGTTATATGTAAAGACGACTCTCGCAATGAGCAGGTGAGAAAACATCAGTTGCCAGTTCGGCGGGGGAGTAAAGGAAAAGCTGCAAGTGCATGCAAGGAGGAGAGGTTATCGTCTGCTGCCAAAGGCAAAGCTAGTGTGGTCAAGGATAAGAAATCTTCTTCATCGCGCCCCATAAGGTATCCCCTGCTTGCCAGTTATACTCGCGCTTATGAAGCAATCACGGTTCACTTATTCCTTCGGAGCGGACAAGTCCTGAGATGGTTATCAAACGCAATCGGCGTGCCTCCTCCCCTCTTTGGATCAAGTATTGGGCTCCGCAGATGGTTGATAAAAAGGTTATGCTTCCCCTTAGAAAAGAAAAGAATCCCCGCGCTGAGTTGTCGGCTTATATTTTGTTCTGGCTTTGTCATGATGTTATCTAGTATATCCCTCAGGATACCATCAAGAGTGAACTTGTTTTGATGTCCGTGTTGTTGTCTCGGGGTGTTTCTTTTCCTCTCGCTCCGATGTTCGTGGGTAGTTTATACCGTCATTTGGATCTGTCCTGCCATGACGTCCGCATAGTTAATGCGTTTCATAAGTTCAAGAATTATAATCGCGCCTCTTTCATGCAAGCGTGGTCTTGGGAATACCTCCCCGAATATGTTTCTGATCCTCATGTCTTAGCAGTTTATTGGGAGGAGGATGTTGAACAGGACGACGATACTGTTAATAAGGTCACTGTCACTTATAGTTATCCGCGGATGGCTCTCTGGAATGTTAAAGGGAAGTTTCCTAAGGGAGATATAGCTAAATTTATGGATGTATCCAAGGAATTCAAGCCCTTCCCTTATCATGATGGTCGCTCAGGTCTGGGAATTATGATTTCACTTCGCTACTAGGGGCACGAGATTAGATTTGACGTAATCCCTATCAGATTCTGACTTTGATTCAGTGATGGCGGTGTTGCCCGGTTACCTTCTTGGATTTTATGATGTAAGTTCATTGATATGTCCTATAATCCTTACCGTGTGGTTCGATCAGGGGGCTCCTGCTAGTTTCCCACCTTGGAGTGGCTCCGAGATTACCGACATTATTTCCAGTTTTGATCGTTTTGTATCCAAAGGACCGACATGCCTAAGCGACCGAGGAATTGACTTTTCTTTCCAGCAGCCTATTTCCGAGCGCCCTTTGGCGTTTACCGAGTTGTCTCATGGATATCAGCTTCTCATTCGTCGCCGAGCCTTAAACTTTCTTTTGTGTGACTCAGCTTCTCCTCCTGATTTGTGTTCTGCGGATATCCGCATTTTACATGCATCTGGTCGGATTAAGTTTGATGATGGGATAGCCGAGAAAAATGGTCTTACCTCGGGTACCAAGGGTCGCCCTCTGGATCTACTGGTGACTTCCTAGGACCCTCCTGAAGGTCAAGATCCGATAAGCAAGAAGAAAGGGACAAAGCCTTCTTCCCATCGGAAGCCTCCTAGATTCCATATCCCTAAGCCTGTTGCTAGTTCACCAGCGCTCTAGGTAATTCTTTTGTTTATGTATTCTTCATTCTTGTTATCGTTTTCATTTTTTTTCTTTTTTTTTGTGTGCGCGGGGTGAGGGGGGAAGCTCCTTTGTCCAATCCCGTGGGATGGGAGGCGCCTTCTTATTTGATGGAGGAGTACCTCAAAATTCCTATGAGTGATTGGTCTGCGAAGAATCTTGCGAAACCGCTAAGTTGGCTATTCCACGCCCATGATCTTCTGCCAACGTCTCTGCATCCCCTACATGATCGGTCGAGTAGCCCGTCATGGTCTCAACGAGGTACTGGTGGTACTCCGACCCCTTCATTCGTGGATCTTGCACAAAATCTTGGCGATAAGTTGTCTAAAGGGGCTGCTCATGGGTGTCTCCACGCCATCACATATCATATGTTAATTTTTTGCAGGCAGAGACCCTATACATTAAGGTACAAGCTTTGGAGTCCCCTAGTGACGTGCTACATTCGTTGAGTCCTTCTGGATTGAACCAGTCGGTTCTAGGGGAGTCCTCAGCTCACGTGGAATCCCAACCAGATCATTCTGAAGGTGACTACTCATTTTCTACTCTTGACATGTGTACCTTTATTTGATGGAATCTTTTGTATTCCCACTCTCTCTCTTTATATATATATATATATATATATATATATATATATTTGTGTTCATTTTCGCAATGTTATTTATTCTTTGTTTTGTAGGTTCTACGAGTGACTCCGAGTCTTGTTCTTCCTCTTCTTCGTCTCATTAGAAGCCTTACAATTCCCCACTCGCTATTGAGGTTGGTATCTTTATTTCCTGGCCCTTTTACCATTAATGTTTTCCTTATCCATTGTGTTTTTGTACGTTTATTATGGCTTATCATCATTATTGTTATTTCATTCGCGCGTATACCGCTTTCTAGGATATGGGTCACAAGCATAGAGAAACTGGTAAGCATGAGAGCGCTGGCATCGAAGGTGGGAGGCGTGTAATCCCTGGGATGGGTCTATGAAACGCGCTCGGTTAGATGGTAATGACTCTGCGTTGGTTGATCATCCGGAGAGACGTCCCAACACTTCTGACCCGTTATCGATTCCTGAGGATGCACAGTTTCGCTTTTCGAAAGTGGTAGATGCCGCTGAGGCTGGATTCGATCTTTCCATTTATAAGTTGTTTCATGGCTTTTGGGTGTAATCTGCTCTTGCTTCCAGATACAGGGATATTGTGGAGCGCGACAGTGGTCATATGGTGAAGGAGGGTCTCCTCGATATGAGGACGTTATGTTATATGAACAAGAATTTCCTCAAGGTAGCTGACCATCTTGCGCGGGTGGAGGATGGTCTTATTGATACTAGTGTGTTGCATGGTTGGGAGACTATTATTTGTGTCGCAGTCAATCTCGGGTTTCGGGTAAAATGGTTGGACGAGTTTTTGACGAAGGTGAAAGATCGAAATGACCCGCACTGCGCTTCCCGGGACATATTGCTAAACCGGAGGAGGTGCTAGTCCGCTTTCCAAGGTAACTTCTGATAAGAAGGTGGCACTGAACCAGCCTACCGCCAGTTTGGGGGCGGCGGCCGTTGCAGCTCAGCAGGCGGAGGTTGCAGAGGAGAAGGTGCACGTGGATCTCAAAAAGAAAAGACAGGAGTGGTCCCTTTTGCGGTCCACATGATGCACTTTGTTTCCATCTCCTCATCCTTCCTTTTATGTACTTTGTGCACCTTCTTCCCTTTCAAAAATGTGTCTGTTTGGTTGTTTGCAGATGCTTTAACTATGTGGGAGGTTGTGTTATTTTAAGTTTGGAATTTGCATTCTGCGCTCTTTTCGGTTAATCCTATATTTGTTACTGTTAATTCTGCTTTGTTATGTTGTATATAAAGTCCTTTGATATGCGTGGTGGGTATCCTATGTCCGTTGTGTAAAATGTGCTAATTTAGCGTCCTTCAGAATTCAGGCTAGGTTTATGTTTGGATCGCGACTTTGTGTTTTTCCTTAGAGGGTTTGGATAGAGCGTCTGTCACGACACGTCTATCCCCCTTTCTTTTTTAGATGATACTCCGCGCTTGTGTGAACGCGCCTATTATTAGGAAGGAAGCGACTTAATGTTTTTCCTTAGTGGGTTTTGATAGAGTGTAAGACGCGCTTATTCTTATTTTATGTAAAAGCGGTGGCGTGTTTTGCCTTAGTGGGTTTAGATGGAGCGTATGTCAAAACGCGCCTATCTCCCTTCTTTTTTAGATAGAATACGACGTGTATTTGAACGAGCCTATTTCTTAGATAGAAGGTGGAGTCGTGTTTTTGCCTTAGCGGGTTTGGATAGAGCGTATGTCAAAACATGCCTATCCCCCTTTTTCTTTTTTTTCCTTATTTTTTTAGATGAAGCACGCGTATATTTCAACGTGCCAATTTTTGGGAAGGAAGCGGCGTTATGTTTTGCCTTAGTGGGTTCAGATAGGGCATAAGACGCGCATATCCCCTTATTTATTTTGGATAGTGACGTGCTTTGCCTTGGTGGGTTTGTTGGTTGGTCGGGTATTTCCGACGCCTCCTAGCCTTTCGTCAATCCTTGTCTCGTTTAGGTGCTTTTAGGCATCCCATAACTTCTGTAATTTTACTGGTCGATCGGGTGTCTATGCATCTAGTAGACTTTTGTAAATTCGTTAGCTATCCGGGTGTATATGCATCCCGTATCCTTTTATAAATTCGTTAGCTGATCGGGTGTCTATGCATTCCGTAGCCTTTTGTAGATGCGTCATCTATCCGGGTGTCTACACATCCCGTATCCTTTTGTAAATTCGTTATCTGATCGAGTGTCTATGCATATTGTAGTCTTTTGTAGATTCATCGACCGACCGGGTGTCTATGCATCCCGTATCCTTTTGTAAATTCGTTAGCCGATCGGGTGTCTATGCATCCAGTAACCTTTTGTAAATTCGTTAGCTGATCGGGTGTCTATGCATCCCGTAACCCTTTTCTCTTTCTTTCTTTTTTTTTAACGCCTCTATTTATTATTATCAATTATCATCCATTGGGAATATAGAGGAATACAACTTTCCTTACTTACTGGACAACGTTGTTTGTTACTTGGTTTACAATGGGAAGGCCGCGAATCTTCACTGATATGCTTGCTTTATGCATGCCACGCCCAATTTTGGTTTAATGGCGAGGGAGAGGGTCGTGTCCATTTGCTTGCTCGGTTATTTCGATTTCTCCAGCTACGCGTTTGCGGTCGAAAAATGCTCATAATGTCGAAGCATTCTATTGTTGGGTGGCCTAACCTTTGATGATAATGTCAGTACTTCACATCGCTTTTTTCCATCTTCTTGATATCTAGCACCGTCATAGGTAGCTTGATTTCCTCGTTCCTTACCCATTGTTCCAAGAGTTCGATTATCTGCCTCCGGCTGCATGGTAGAGGAGTTGGAGGGCTGTATCGCCTCGTTCCTCTAAATCCCCCTGGGTTTCCCTCGGTGGTCTGGAACGAGTCCTTCCGTCCTTTGCCAATGTCGAGCCTTACATTACGTGGTGCTTCAGAGACGGTGTTAATTGTGTGTTTCCAAGAGTGGTGTGTATGTGTTTCTTCAATACAGTCGGAGATCCTCTCTGCCGCTTCTTCCAGCTCGACAAACGTTTGGAATCTGAAGTTGATAAGGCTCCTCTTAACGGAAGACGCCATCCCGCGTATCCAAATCTCAACTAGGCTTCTTCAATGATGTCTTCGTGGAAGTCTAGTGCGAGATGACGAAATCGAAGTATGTATTTCCCTATTTCTTCTCTTACCCATTGGCTGCATCTTCTCAAGTCTATTGATGTGATCTTTCTTTTGGCTGAATAAAATTTCCTGAGGAAGATGGCGGACATGGTTTTCCATGAGTTCACGCTTTCTTCTTTTAAGTTATCGTACCAAGTAAACGTTGTTCTTGTGAGTGATTTAGGTAATTCTCTTAAGCATAACTTTCCATTGGAAGCCATGTCATTCATTGTTGACAAAAATCGACCAAAGTATTCTCGTGCGTTCCCTTACTCATCGTTTGCTCTGAATTTTGATGATGTATAATCCTCTGGGTATTGATACTCGCTCATACTTGTTGGGTAGGGGCTGCTCATGGCGTGGTAGTTATCTTGCCTCACAACGCGGTAATTTGACTCTAGGTATTTCGCCACGACTTCTTGTGACATTGTCATTGGATCGTCATCCTTGTGTCCTTCACTCGCTGTCATTCCTTCGGGGATATCTCGATTTGTTATTGTAGCATGTTCCATCCATTTTTCATCTCTTGTTTCCTTTGTGCGCGTACTTCCAACTCCTTCTGTATGTGTTTCAACGTTGAAGGCGAGAGCTGCGATGGTTGAGTCATTTTCTGTGTGACATTTCCTTGTGTTACTCCCACCTTTTTATTCTGGGGTTCATGTGCTATCTGTTGTCCACCCGCGCGTTGTGCTAACGCTTCCTCCGTGCTATCTTCATTTTCTTCTTCTATTATTACATGGTCGAGGTTATCGGGCTGAATGGTCGATTGATTTTTTAGCGCAATTGAGCTAGTGCTTCCCGGGTCTAGGCACGAGCCTCCGAGTGCGGCCGCAAAATGTTGAGGTGTGAATATGATTTTGGTCCTACCGTCCTAGCTACACCAAATAGCAACACTTTCTAGGAATGGAATGAGAGAGAACCTTTTTTTTCCATTGTACTATGTACCTCATTTTATAGACTTTTCCAAAATCCCTTCCTTTTATGACATCATGCCACATGTCCTAAACTTTCTTAATTACTACAAATGCCATTCCTTTCTACTATAACGTCCTCCTTTCCCGTTAATCCCCTTCTTATCCTCTCTTCCTTGTGAATACTTCTTAGTGGACTTGGGCTTTGGCTCCCAAGTCCCCGTGGTTCATGTTGCGCTTGGCTCCCTTCCAGGGGCTCTCTACCTATACTAAGGGGTAATAATTTTCATGTATCAACAATCAACAATTTTTATTTTTAAAAATTGTTGACAGCGGTGCACTAAAGAAATATTCACACTAAATGGGGACGATTACGCGTATTTTATATAGGATTACAAAGAAAAAGAAGGATTGAATAAGGACTCTATTTGTTGATGTCAATAAGAATATGCAAGGAAAACTCAAATCACACAACCATAGGTTGTATTAGTAATATACCTGTGAATAAAAGTATTATAAATATTTTGGTCTAAGTTTGTACATGTCTATTCTTATACAACTACTGATGGGCAGTTTGGTGGATTGGTCTGTTGAGCACCTCGTTCAGGTCATTCAAGTGCACAAGAGAATACAGTTTATGACTGTTAGGCTGGGGAAGCAAAAGGCCCTCAGCAGAGGTGGGCCCTGTTGAAAGAACATAATTGTACCTTGTCCACCATTTTCTCGTATACCTAAACATAGGGGTGTGTAACGGACGGACGGTTGCGGATTAGGGGTCACCCGTAACCGAATCGTCAAAGTTGTGGATTTGCAAAATTGAACCGTGACCGGCCCAATCACCCGCGGATTTAACCTTTGCGGATCCGCGGATTGTACGGGCGGGTTGCGGGTTAACCGCGGATTTGACCTAGTTTTGATTGTACTTGTTGGGCCTAAAGTCAGTTAGTGTCTTAACTTAGTTTTGATTGTATTCAGTTAGTTAACTTAGTTTTGATTCTATTTGTTGGGCCTAAATTCAGTTAGTGTTTTAAGGACTTTACTTCTTTCTCTTTGGGCCTAAATTCATTTAGTTAACTAAGTGATCAAAGAACTTCACTTCTTTCTCTTTGGACCTAGGTTCATACTCAGGTAAGAAAACTTTGCTTATTTCTACGGTTGCGGTAATCCGCGGTTTTCAAGTGACAACCGCAACCGCATCCGCACCGCATGCGGATTTGAGAATCCCACCCGTGTCCGGCCCATACGTCTTGCGGTTTGGGTGAAATCCGCAATTTTGAGGACGGATACGGGTTAAATCCGCGGTTCCGGTTTTTATGCTCACCCCTACCTAAACACGAAATAGTTGAATATGGTTCTGACTATGATCCTTGAGTCATAGTTCACTGCTCTGGCCGGCGGCATATAAGCTGCTAGTTAGCAATTCGGAATTTGGCAAACATATGGAGCTACAAATATGTGTATTATACGGATTCGTAAAATCTAAATTCCATCAAGAAGCCGGTCAACGATTCGCAATACATCAGTAGTTCGGAACAACACACGTACGTGTATAATTCGATTTACTAATTTGAGTTTGGAGCTGAAAATTCGGCACATATTAAGTTGTAAAAAGTAAAATTTTAACTTAATTAGGGGAGAAAATGTAATGCTATGCTTACAGTTGTAACATAATATACTATAAGCACCAACGAACTCACCGTTCAATGGATGCAGGCTAGGTTAAGAAGCAGGAGGTCATGGGTTCGAGAAGAATTGCTGAGCTCAACCAAATAGACGTTCAATTCGCGAATCCGCATAATTCGCGAATCCGGAGACTCCATATTCAAGCGTATTAGGGTTGAGATTTCAGTTGGAGGGACGTATCATTCGTTCCCGACCTTCGCGAATTATTCGCAGACTCCATATTCAAGCGTATTAGGGTTGAGATTTCAGTTGGACGGACGTATCATTCGTTCCCGACCAATACCGTAAATTCGCGAATGATTCAACGAATTACTAACTAGGGTGGCGCCTAATAGAACTAGAAGATTAATAAGTTGAGTACAAGATTCTTTTGGAAATGAGTAACCAAACCAAAATTCGTCCAGCGCCTGAGGATAGTTTCCGAGTGGTCCAAATATACGCCTTAGTCCGACTAGACCCCAAATGACAGATGCGTAAAAAAAAAAAAAACTCAGCCAATGGGACATGTCCATGGACTGTTAGCCGGAAGAAGTTCTAGATGGCATGTCCTTTGTAGTGGTTAATAACCATCATGCAACTCCAGATTGGGACATACTCATATACCCGTATGTGTTTTGAAGCAGACGTCCGCCATCGGGTACCCCGGTAAGATAAGACCCATTATAGGGTATTATCTTGGAAAAAATGAAACATATAATCCAACCGTCTAAAAGATCATCCAACAGCGACTAAAATACTAGCTTTCACGGCTCTTTTTCACAACAATTCTAAAAACAGAATCCTAATTAAAAGCAACGAATCTTTCAGATTAACGAAACATAAGTTGAATCTCCAAATAATTAGGAATCCAAATCCTGTTAAAATTTCTCCACCAAATAAGGAGCTAAACCTGATTCTTATCAAACACATAAACCCTAAACAGAAAAGGAAACAAACCTTGCTCTCTCTAATGGCGACAGTTCTAGAGATTGAACAGGAGCAACCCAAGATTACCAAGGTTGAAGAAGAAGAGATATCACCAATCGAAGAAGTTAGATTAACAGTATCAACTATTGATGATCCAACACTACCAATATGGACATTCAGAATGTGGGTACTAGGTTTAATATCATGTGCTGCTCTATCATTCATCAACACCTTCTTTTCGTATCGGACGGCACCATTGATTATAACTCAAATTACCATTCAGATTGCAAGTTTACCTATTGGAAAGTTCATGGCATATGCATTACCAACAACTAAGTTTAATGTACCTGGTTTAGGAGAATGCTCACTTAATCCAGGTCCATTCAATATGAAGGAACATGTTTTGATCTCTATGTTTGCGAATGCTGGTAGTGCTTTCGGCAATGGACCGGCTTACGCGATCAATATTGTTAGTATTGTTAAAGCTTTTTATAAGAGAAAAATATCCTTCATCACAAGTCTGCTTCTTGTTATCACCACTCAGGTTCTTTTTTCTAATCCTTCCTGACTCTTTTATATTCACTCTGTTTTCTGTGACTTTACCATTATCAGAAAGGGACTGATACAAAATGTATGTATATATATATATATATATATATATATATATAATAGGTTCTTGGATATGGATGGGCTGGTGTTATGAGAAAATATGTTGTGGAACCTTCACAGATGTGGTGGCCGGCAAGCATGCCACAAGTCTCTCTTTTCAGGTAACGTGTTCATCTCATTGACTCATTAGGGAGTAAAAACCAGCTACAAATTCGACTTTGAAAATCGTGAAGTGGTCCTAGGATTACTATATATATTATTATTAGGGGAAACCAAATTGCATTGGTTGGACTTTTTTCTTGCCTGACATGAAAACTTTGGTCTGTCAATTAGATAACAATGCAGCATTAATTTGCATGTTATAAAGTGTATTAACAGTCTTTTTTTGTTGGCTGCAAATATGCAGGGCACTGCATGAGAAGGATCATGACAAACAATGGATGTCAAAGGGAAAGTTCTTTATGATTGCATGTATTGCCAGTTTTGTTTGGGCTTTAGTACCAGGTTATCTTTTCCCAACATTGACGACGATCTCTGTCCTCTGCTTGGCATGTTGGCGCAATGCGGAAATGTGATGGGTTTATGGAAATGAATTTAGGAAGAGAGGTTGGTTAATTGAAAGGTGAGGCTTATATTAATATGAAAATGAAAATATTACAAGAGGCTTGTGTAGCAACTTTGGCTTACACTAGTTGTTTACAAAGAGGCACTTTGGCTCTTACTCTAAACTCTAGCTCTCACTCTTACTACTTACTCACTCACTTGAGTTGTGGATTGTTGTTGGATGATCCCAAATGAATCCATCCTATGCCTATTTATAGGCTTCATGACCAACTCCTTACTTTTCTAGATAGTTCTATCTAGACTCTTCTTCAAATTAGATATTATAAGAAAATTCTAGAGAAAAGAATTCTCTAGATAATACTTGATGTAAAGAAGGCCTAGAAGATTCTAGTATTTGGGCTTTACTTAGAGTAGATGATTATTTGGGCCTTACTATTGGGTTTTCACAAATTATGTTTTTAACACCCCCTCTTAATTTGTGATGTTAAGTTTTTCTCTAAAATGATTGAATTTGTCCACTGTGACTGCTTTTGTGAAGATGTCGGCATTTTGCTCTTGTGTTGGACAAAATTGGAGCTCAATTTCTTTGTTTTAGACCAGCTCTCTGATAAAGTGATGTCGTAGCTCTATGTGCTTCGTCCGTCCGTGAAAGACTGGATTTTTTGTCATTGCAATTGTAGACATATTGTCACAGTAGATAGTCGTCGGCTGCTTTTGCCTTTGTTGTAGGTCGGTCATTATTCTTCTCAACCATACTGCTTCACATGCTGCACTTGTTGATGCTATGTACTCTGCTTCGGCTGATGATAGTGCCACCGTACTTTGCTTTTTAGAACTCCAAGAGATAACTTTTGTTCCCATACAGAAAACATAGCCTGATGTGCTCTTTCGATCTTCAATAGAACCTGCCCAATCGCTATCTGTGAAGCCAATTAAATCATTGTCTTTTTCTCTTGTATACTTGATGCCAAAATTCTTTGTTCCCTTGATATATCGAAGAATTCTCTTCGCAGCGGCATAGTGTAATTTGCTTGGCTCGCTCATATACCGAGAAACAATGCTGGTTGCATTGACTATGTCTGGCCTTGTATTTGTTAAGTATATCAGTGAGCCAACTAGACTTCTGAATAAGGTTGGATCAACTTTTGTCGCTCCATCATTTTTTACCAATTTCTCATTGGTACCCATTGGAGTTGCAATTGGTTTGCAATCCATCATGTTGAACCTTTTCAGTAAGTCTTCCGCATATTTTTCTTGGGAAATGAATATTTCTTCCGGAGACTGTTTTACTTGAATCCCAAGAAAATATCGCATAAGTCCTAAGTCTGTCATCTCATATTCTTTCATCATCTCCTTCTTAAATTTTTCTTCCATGTCTTGTTTTGTGCTGGCGTAAATTAAATCATCAACATAGAGACAGACAATTAGGAAGTCCGTACCTTGTTTTCTGATGTAGAGTGATGGCTCACTTGGACTTTTCTCAAATCCATTATCTCGGAAATACTTGTCGATTTTGCTGTTCCATGTACGCGGTGCTTGCTTAAGACCGTATAGTGCTTTGCGGAGACGATATACCATTTTTTCTTTTCCTTTTCGGATATATCCTTGAGGTTGTTCAACGTACACCTGTTCTTCAAGTTCTCCGATTAGGAACGCCGACTTTACGTCCAATTGGTAGACTTTCATTTTGAGTTGAGCTGCCAAAGCTAACACCATCCGGATTGTTTCCATGCGAGCGACTGGGGCGAATGTCTCGTTGTAGTCAATTCCTGGTTGCTGGGAATATCCTTTTGCAACTAGCCTTGCTTTGTGCTTTTGAATTGACCCATCTTCATTATATTTTGTCTTGTAGACCCATTTCAGACCAATTATTTCTTTATCAACTGGCTGATTGACGAGCTCCCATGTCTTATTTTTCTCAATTACTCGCATTTCTTCGTCCATGGCGTTTCTCCATTTTTCTTGTTTTGCCGCTTCCTCATATTTTTGAGGTTCTAGTGCTATAAAAGCACAATTAGATACATTATAAATATCTCTTAGGGAACGCACCTTTCTAGGTGGGGCACTTGAGTCAGATGAGCTTGGACTTTGTTGTGTTGGACTAGGAGATCTCGGGCTTGCTGGTGGAGTGTTTTCTTCTTGGTGTGACAGATATGGCTCTTCTTCGATGAGTAGTGGAGACTCGTGGTTATCTGGTTCATCATTCCAATCCCAAGCTTTGAATTCATCAAAGATAACATCTCTTGATATTACCAGTTCCTTTGTATCTGGATTTAGAAGTCTATAGGCTTTAGACTCCTCGCTATATCCGATGAATATAAGCTTTTCTCCTTTTTCATCGAACTTTTCTCTATGTTGGGATGGAATATGTGAGTATGCTACACAACCAAAAATTCTGAAAGAAGTTACCTCGGGCTTTTTCTTATGCCATCCCTCGTATGGAGTTTTATTGTGAACCGATTTTGTTGGCGAGCGATTAAGGATGTACACTGCTGTGTTGACTGCTTCCGCCCAGTAGGTGTTGGGTAGCTTCCTTGCTTTTAGCATACTGCGAGCCATTTCCACGATCGTACGATTTTTCCTTTCCGCGACGCCGTTTTGTTGTGGAGTGTATCGGACGGTGAGCTCCTTTTTAATTCCATTTTCTTTGCAGTAGTTGATAAACTCTTTTGAAGTAAATTCTCCACCACGGTCTGTACGGAAAACTTTCAATTGATGGCCACTTTGCTTCTCTGCCAGCGCCTTGAATTTTAGGAATTTAGTGAATGCCTCGGATTTTTGCTCAAGAATGTACACCCACATCATCCTGGTATAATCGTCCACGAATAAGAGAAAATATCTTTTGTTGTTGAGTGAAGTTGTTCTTGTCGGACCGCATATATCAGCGTGCACCAATTCGAGGGGCCTTCTTGCTCTCCACGATGTCTTCGTAAATGGAAGTCTATGAAACTTCCCTAGAATACAACCTTCACATACTTTATCTCCACCGTCGATATTGGGAAGACCAATTACCATGCCTTTTGATTTTAGAACCTTTAAGGATCTGTAGTTGAGATGCCCGTATCTCAAATGCCATAGCTTTCCTTCGTCAATATGGTTGGTACTCATTGCACAATTTTCAATTGATGGCATAGATAGGGGAAAGACAAAATTTCCTGACATTTTTACTTTTGCCACCAATTGATTATTAATTTTATCGTAAATTGTGCATTCTCCGTCTTCGAAATGTAGTGAGTACCCTTTTCTTATAAGTTGTCCAACACTTAATAAATTTTGAGCTAGGCCAGGAACATAAAGAACATCAGATATGTATCGAGTTTTACCTGACCTTGTACGTACGGATATGACTCCTCTTCCTTCAACATTCTGGAACTTTCCATCTCCAAGTTTGACTGGCGGAATCTCTTGTTCCTCCAATTTTACGAAATATTCTTTGTTTCCTGTCATATGGCTGCTGCATCCGCTGTCGACGTACCATATACCTTGCGATTCTTGTTGCGAGGTGAGGCAGGAATAGAATACTTGATTCTGAGAATTGTTTTTCTCGGAATAGTTTGCTTCATTAAGCCAACAATCTTTCTCCATGTGATTTAATTTATCACACTTGGTGCACTTATACTTGCAATCTTCAGTTGCATGTCCAAAATTTTGCAAACATTGCATCGGAGATTTGAGGAGTTATTTTTTCCGTACCTTTGATTGTTGTTTCTATAACCTCCTTTTCCTTTTCCACGTCCGCGGTAGAAATTTCTGGGTCTTTGATTTGACGTCGACCCTTTCTCATACTGCGAGTTGGATGATGATCCCCCTCTAGAGCTTTCTTTTTTGGCTTCTGTATTTTTCTTCTCACTGAAATTTATTTTTGATTGAAATGCCTGCTCCAATGGTTGCTCCGCGAACCTATTTATTCTTTTCTCGTGCGCCTCGAGTGAACCCATTAATTCATGTACCGAGAGAGTCGATAAATTTTTTGATTCTTCAATGGCAGCGACGATATGATCAAATTTGAATGGTAAGCTTCTTAATATCTTTTCTACCACTCTTTTATTTTCAATGGTATCTCCATAACTACTGATTTGATTTACTATGCCAGTAACTCTTGAGAAGAAGTTCTGGATAGTTTCATTTTCTTTCATAAGTAAATTATCAAAATCTCGCCATAAATTTTGTAGTTTAATGGAGATTACCTTTTCTGATCCTTGGAATGCTACTTTGAGAATATTCCAGGCCTCCTGTGAAGTTTTTGCCACCGAAATTCGAGGAAAAATAGCTTTGCTTACGCCCTGTTGTAGAAACAGTAATGCTTTAGCATCTTTCTTCTTATTTTCCTTATACTCTTTTTTCTCTGCGTCCGTCCATGACGACAGAGTTTCTGCTGACTCTGGTACTTTATAACCTTCTTCTATAAAATCCCATAGGTCTTGTGAAATGAATAGTGTCTTCATTTGTAGACTCCAATAATCGTAACTCTCACCATCAAAAATTGGAATTAGACTTTGGGCATAGTTGAAACCTTGAATATTTTGGTTAATTGCCATGAGTAGAGTTTTAGGATTACTGGGTTAGGTTTGCTCTGATACCAAATTTGTTGGCGCAATGCGGAAATGTGATGGGTTTATGGAAATGTATTTAGGAAGAGAGGTTGGTTAATTGAAAGGTGAGGCTTATATTAATATGAAAATGAAAATATTACAAGAGGCTTGTGTAGCAACTTTGGCTTACACTAGTTGTTTACAAAGAGGCACTTTGGCTCTTACTCTAAACTCTAGCTCTCACTCTTACTACTTACTCACTCACTTGAGTTGTGGATTGTTGTTGGATGATCCCAAATGAATCCATCCTATGCCTATTTATAGGCTTCATGACCAACTCCTTACTTTTCTAGATAGTTCTATCTAGACTCTTCTTCAAATTAGATATTATAAGAAAATTCTAGAGAAAAGAATTCTCTAGATAATACTTGATGTAAAGAAGGCCTAGAAGATTCTAGTATTTGGGCTTTACTTAGAGTAGATGATTATTTGGGCCTTACTATTGGGTTTTCACAAATTATGTTTTTAACATGGCATTCCCTAAATCAGTCACGGCTCATCAAATCGGTTCAGGCTTGAATGGATTAGGGATTGGATCATTTACCTTCGACTGGACTACAGTAGCATCATATCTGTATAGCCCCCTTATTAGCCCTTTTTTCGCTACAGTCAATGTTGCGATAGGTTATGCCTTGATCTTGTACGTCATAACCCCCATTAGTTACTGGGGATTGAACTTGTACAATGCTAAGACATTCCCAATATATTCATCACACTTGTTCACTTCGCAAGGGCATAGATATAATGTATCAGCTATTGTAAACGACAAGTTTGAGATAGATGCATTGCAGTACGCACAACAAGGTCGGATAAATATGAGTACGCTTTTCGCTGTCAGCTACGGAATTGGTTTTGCCACCATCGCAGCCACCCTGGCACATGTTTTCCTGTTTCATGGATGGCAAGTCTACGATTTTCATGGAGTTTCCCGTTTACTGTTACTTATCTCCTGGACATTTAATAAGGTTTATTGTTGTTGTAACTGCACAGGGAGGTATGGGCAAAATTTAGAGCTTCACGTACGGAAAAGGAGGATATCCATACACGATTGATGAAGGAGTACAAGGACATACCCAACTGGTGGTTTTACCTCTTGCTTGGGGTGTCATTTGTAGTTTCTCTTCTGCTTTGCGGTTTCGCAAAAGCTGAGATTCAGATGCCATGGTGGGCACTTATCTTGGCTTGCGCAATATCTTTGGTCTTCACTCTTCCTATCAGCATCATCACTGCTACTACGAATCAGGTAAGCTATCAGTTAATCAGTTGTATTATAAATCGTAATGTGACAAACTGCATTGGAAGATATATTCATCATATCAACCGGGGTTTGTTATTTTAAGATGCTCAAGCATAATGTTGCACATGCAATCCCCGACTGATATTCTTTACATATTGGTTTTTGTTATAGACACCAGGACTAAACATCATCACGGAATACTTTATGGGACTTATCCGACCTGGAATGCCAATTGCAAACGTATGCTTCAAAACATATGGGTATATAAGCATGACCCAAGCCATCGCCTTCCTCCAGGATTTCAAGCTAGGGCACTACATGAAGATCCCGCCGAGATCAATGTTCTTAGTTCAGGTACTATATATCACGCTTTTTTTTTTTCTTTTTCCCATTGTTCAACATCAGGACTACAGTTGCAGCTTACAGATGACAAAACAATTGTGTATATCATACAGTATGAATCGAAAAAGATCTTCATAATTTTATCAGCTCATTATACATTTTCTAACCGGTTCTCTATCTATCAGCTCATCGGAACCATCATAGCTGGAGTAATCAACACAGGGACAGCATGGTACATGCTGACCTCGATTCCGAATATATGTCAGGATGATCTCCTTCCAGCTAATAGCCCTTGGACGTGCCCAACTGACCGAGTTTTCTTTGACGCGTCTGTAATCTGGGGTCTGGCCGGACCAAAGCGTATCTTTGGGGTTGACGGAAACTATATAGCTCTAAACTGGTTTTTTCTCGGGGGTCTTCTAGCTCCAGTTTTGGTTTGGGGAATGCATAAGAAATTCAAAAAACAAACCTGGATTACATTGATTAACATTCCAGTCATTCTGCAAGCGACCGCAATGATGCCACCTGCTTCAGCTATAAACTACACCTCATGGATACTGATCGGAGTCATCTTCAACTATTTCGTTTTCCGCTACCGCAAAAATTGGTGGCAAAGGTACAACTATGTTCTTTCTGCTGCCTTAGATGCTGGAGTGGCTATTATGTCAGTACTCATATACTTTGCGCTCAGCGGTACGCCTCTGAACTGGTGGGGCACAGGTGGTGAGTACTGCGACTTGGCTACTTGTCCGACAGCTAAAGGTGTCGTTGTTAAAGGCTGTCCTGTTTTCTGACACTTGGATCAATGTGCTCTTCTTGCACTACCCGAGTGGTCCAAGAACTACTATTTATATTTGGCGTTTATTTTTTCTTCTTTTAAGATATTTATGGATTTGCTATTACTCAGTACAGACTTGGTTCTTGCTTATTTGGATATAGTATTTTATGACATCAACGTTTGTTTTCATACTTTGTGTTACTTTTTTGTTTCTTTTAAATTTATGGAATTTGTCATGCATGCAATTTGAAAACTAAGTGATAATTGTGATATAGAAAATCTACAGAGGAATAAGACTAGGGAAAAAGTATGTACGATCAAAAAGGATTTTGCTTTAGAGAGACAAGAATTTTCTAACAAATAAATTGTTTGCATTATAGAAAGCTCCCTGCTCAAAAGCAACCCTTCTATCACCAAAAGAATAGACAAGCTAAACAACACAGACAATTCGTGGAATGGAACGAATCTACGATGCCTCCAAAGATATTCTTTACCTCCACGAGAAAGACAAGTTCTTGAAGAAATTCCTCCTCAGCCATTACAAAGCAAATCGATAGAGTACACTTAATGAGTTTGAACGAAGTTAAGTAGTCTATATGTAGTATACCCCTTGTCCTTGTATTATTATTCTGTTTCTGTATGGCAGGATATTCTTGGCAACTATGCGTCAAAACTCTTAAGAAGATGCTAGCTGATGTTAGTTTTAACTTTTACCAGTTTTAAATCGAGTTGTTGAAACTCAACAAAATCTTGCTGCTCAATTATGCCTACTTCAAATTTTAACCCAATTTTGTTCATTCACACAGGTATTTCCACCCCAGTCATTTATCCAAACCTTCATGCTCAGATACTAATCTCCCCATCTAATAATAACTATCTATTTTATTTTTGTAAAGTTAACAGCTGGTTTATTAAATTATTTAAAAGATAAGATAGAAGAGAGAAACCATTTTATGGCATTAGACCATTTATTTATTTAAAAGTTCGTTACGTTTTATGGATTTATGAGTACTGCTGGTGCTGAAACACTGAAACAGGTACTGATGGTGGACTGGTAGATACAGCTGGTGCTGGTGCTTCATAGCAGCTGTACCTCGGATTGGTAAGGCTGCATTTTATGCTGCTTGAGGCAGTATCTGATATAGCTAAAAGGAAAATGATGAAGATGAGGAAAGCTGCTAATTTTGGTGCCATTTAAGGGAGATTTACTAAGAATAAATTTTTTATTTGTTTTCCCTTATTCGTTAATGTATTTTTCCGGAATTATATATAGTGGTTATAAAGAGAGTAAATGCATGGGTTGTCAAAGAGGGAAGGAAAACATGATTTTAGGATGCCTAGTTAGTTCGAAAACACGCAATTCGGCTGAAGAGAGTCATTCATTACACGTTCTTATGACGTCCCCAACTCTAAACATGTATAATCCAAGTGAACGTGGAATCTTACTCGTCTAATGCCATATTTTCCCAGTACTTCAGGTGCAAAAAAATATTTATTGCGTTACATTAGTTTTCCAGGGTCTGTGATGCCTTGTTTCAATATAAGTGTTTGTTTATGAGTGATTAAAAAACAGGACTCTGAGGGCCACCAATCACATCAGGAGCAGTCGGACAATCGACTAACGGGCAATGCTCACCACACGTTCCCCACCAATCGAGGCTTTGATTTTCCAAAGTCAGCGCGAAATATAGCAAAACACCCATGAATGCAACTCCAGCATCAAGTGCAGCTGAAAGAACGTAATTGTACCTTGTCCACCATTTTTCCTATACCTAAACACAAAATAGTTGAATATGGTTCCAACTATGATCCATGAATTATAGTTCACTGCTCTTGCCGGTGGCATATAAGCTGTTGCGCCTAATAGAACTGGAAGATTAATCAATGCAATCCAAGACTGGTTAGGAAATGATTTCGCAACAAGGGCACTCAATCCCGTGTTGGCGGATCAGCTTGTCCCCGATAATGAAAACGACTAGCCGACAACTGATGATGACCGGTCCCATCGAACAGCCGCCCGCTGGCCATGCCCGAGCCCGCTATTCCGGATTGGACATCATCAGTTAGGGGGATGTATTTGGTAGGGGCGTCATCGGGGAAGTGGAATAGACCTAACAGTTGCAATCGGTCTGAAAAACGAGACGGATTATTGCTGATAATAGACGGACCTCATGATATGCGGAGTAACGAGATGGGAAATCCGAAATAATCAATCGGCGTCGAGACAGGTTGAGCCGAAGAGTGTTCTCCTTGGCCCCACCAAGGACGCTGAGGCCGTCAGGCCACGTCGGCGGGTTATGATGGCCGCAGCACTCACGGTCGTTCTAGGTGGCATGCTCACCACCATGGCGGATTAAAACCCCGTCCGAACATACCTTAAACCCAATGGCAATACGGGATCAAAAAGGTTTTATTATTCTGGTTAGGAAATGATTTGTGAAGTAACCAAACCAATATTGGTCCGACTGCACCGCCTAGGAAGAACCAGTTAAGTGCTGGATAGTTTCCTAGTGGTCCAAATATACGCTTTGGTCCGACCAGACCCCAAATGACGGATGCGTCAAAGAACACTCGATCACTGGGACATGTCCATGGACTGTTAGCTGGAAGACGTTCTGGGTGGCATATGTCCTTTGTTGTGGTTAATAACCACCATGCAACTCCAATGTTGACTGATCCGGCTATAATGGTTCCTATCAACTGGTTGGAAGAACATGTCAATTAATACCCTATTTAGACGAAAGAAACAAATCGACACTAATGAAATTATGTTACGAGTAGAAAGATGCAGTACCTGAACCAAGAACATTGATCTTGGTGGGATCTTCATGTAATGGCCTAACTTAAAATCACTGAGGAAGGAAACAGCTTGGGACATACTCATATACCCATATGTTTTGAAGCAGACGTTGGCAATTGGATATCCCGGTAAGATAAGACCCATTATGTATTCTGTTATTATGTTTAGTCCTGGTGTCTGAACAGAAGCACAAATCTATTAATAACTTCACCTTTTGCACACATCTGACAATATTCGGAATTCGGAAGTATGTTACCTGATTTGTTGTTGCAGTTATGATACTAACGGGGAGAGTGAATATGAACGCGAGTCCACAAGCGAAGATTAGACCCCAATATGGCAACTGCACTTGATCATTGAGAACGGTGCACAAGATAAGCGAGATGACGATTGTGACAGCAAGCATGGCGTAAAACCACCAATCTGGTATTTTCGGATACTTGTTCATTAATCTAGTGTGAATATCCTCTTTTCCTTTGTATGATGCACGAAAGCGTTCATATATCTCCCTGTTTATCCAAAGAAAACCAACTTAATCAGGATGGCAACCAGAGAAGCAAACTGGTATTAGATAATACTTGATAGGAAGAATAAGAACTTATAGATGAAATTTACCTTCCTTAGAAAAACCAAACATGAGTGAGGGTAGAAGCAATGGTAGCAAAACCGAAACCGTATGAAAGTGCGAAAAACGAACTCAAGTTAATGCGACCTTGGGCATCATAACTTGGATAATCTATTTGGAACTCATGGTTGACAATGGAAGTTATGTTATAAGATTCTCCATTAGACCGAAACAAGTCAGCGGAGAATATTGGGAATGTCTTTGCATGATACAGATCAAAACCCCAGTAGGCTATTGGGATTGCTACATACATGAATAATACATAACCGAATAAAACGTTTACGATGGCAAAGAACGGAGATATCAGTGGACTAAACAAGAATGAAGCTACAGCAGACCAATCAAGTGTGAATGCTCCTACACCTAGTCCTTTCATGCCAGAGCCAATTTGTTGCGCCGTAACTGATTTTGAAAACGCCCAGGAGACCGATGAGATACCTGTCAGAGTCGGAAATAGATTACCTGGAACTACGTACCATGCAAAGCTGCAAACAAATGCAATTAAGAAGAATTTGGCTCTTGACATTTTGTTAGTGTCCTTCTCATGCAATGCCCTGCAAAAATTCCCATTTCGAATACGGTCAGATTTTTTTTCATTCGCGTCCATCTTTTTGTAGGATCAGTACCCATAATACCTGAAGAGAGAGACTTGAACGAGGGTACTCGGCCACCACATATGAGCAGGTTCCACCACATATTTCCTTAGAAGTCCAGCCCAACCATACCCCAAAACCTGTACAATTCGAGACAACATTTGGGTGAGCAGATCTAATAAAATGAGCCAAAGCTGTCTCATACCCCTCCCAGCTAAAGACAGACTAGTTTATGCCAAACCGAAGACGGCAATACAAAATATACACTGGAAAGAGCCATGAGAAACATAGTAAACATCAATTCCAGAAAACACAACAGAAGAAAGTAAAAGAAGAAAAATTGAAGAAAGTAATCAAACCTGAGTAGTGATAATAAGTAACCAACCAGCAAGAAATGAGATATCTCGGCCGTAAAACGCTTTAATAATGGAAACAATATAAACAGCATAAGCTGAACCAGCTCCAAAAGCACTCCCAGCATTAGCAAATATTAAAATCAATACATGTTCTTTCATATTAAACGGACCCGGATTCAGAGAGAACTTCTTCGACGCAAAACCCCGTATTGGCAAATAAAATTTACTCTTTGGTAAAAACTTAGCCATGAAATGACCTATTGGGAGTACAGCAACTTGAACTGTGATTTGGGTTATTACTAATGGTTCAGTTCTATAAGCAAAGAATTGGTTTAGAAATGATAACAAACCACATGATAGTAGGCCTAAAAACCACATTCGAAATGTCCATACTGGTAGCGTGTGATCATCTGTATTTGTTACTGTCAGTCTAACTTCTTCGATTGGTGATTCCTCTTCTTCATTTATCTCTTCTTTTAAATTTTCGGCATAAACTTTTTCTGGTAACTGTTCCTCGGTTTCCACTGTTCCCATGGCTAGAGATAGAGGTTTTGTTTTCCTGGTATACACCAATTTACTGGCTAGCTACACCTCTATATACTGTATTATGTTTATCGCAATTTTTAATGGATTTATTATAAGATTCAAAAGAAGGAATCTAGCACCACGTTGGTTCATAAAAGAAGTTCCATTAACGACACATTCCAGACGGCCAAGACGAGGAAGGTGTATAAAAAATTAAGAGAATCGGCAGGACAACTTGCAACACCATGACGTACGATACTAATGAAGAAAAGACAGTGACAATATTAGTTGAATATACGTATATATAGAACAAAATATTTGCAAGCACATATTGGGTTATCCGGTAGTTTGTGTCTTGTAGCTAGTTTATTTGTTTTAATATAACTGTTTCTTTCAGTAGAACAAACTAAGATTAAATCCGCCCACACCAAGAAGCTAGTAATTCCACGCTGAAGAGTAGATTCAATAAGCAGGACAACCGACAACCTTAACACCCTTTGAGTTCGGGCACCCAGCTAACGGGCAATGCTCAATATCCCTTGTTCCCCACCAGTCAATCTTGATATCTCCATTGCCAAGAAAGAAGTAAAGTGCAACAGACATGAAAGCAACTCCAGCATCAAGAGCCGCCGAGAGAACGTAATTGTACCTTTGCCACCATTGTTTCTTGTATTTAAAGACAAAAAAGTTGAAGATGATTCCAACCAAAATCCAGGAGTTGTAGTTCACAGGTGATGCTGGTGGCATCATAGATGTTGATCCGAAAAGGACTGGAAGATTAATGAAAGGGATCAATGATTGTTGAGGGAAAGCTTTATGAAGCAGCCAAACCAATATCGGACCAAGTGCACCACCAGCAAAGAACCAGTTAAGAGCAGAATAGTTTCCGCGAGGTCCAAAGATTCTCATTGGTCCGACAAGACCCCAGATGACGGATGCATCAAAGAAAACTCGATCGCCCGGACATGTCCATGGACTATTAGCTGGTAGCAGTTCTTCATGACATATATTCTCGACTGAGTCTAGGAGCCACATTGCCACCCCAATGTTGATTGTTCCAGCAATAATAGTTCCTATTAACTGCAATGGAGAAAACAAACTTAAAATGAGCTTGGGAAAGCTTGTTTGAAGTATGATCATTCTGAAAAGTTATGATCACTACCTGAACCAAAAACAGCGATCTTGGTGGGATCTTCATGTAATGACCCAGCTTAAAATCACTAAGGAAAGAAATGGCCTGAGCCATACTCATATACCCATAAGTTTTAAAGCACACATTGGCTATTGGTTTCCCTGGTAAGATAATACCAATGATGTACTCCGTTATGATGTTAAGTCCTGGTGTCTAAAAAATGAAAATAATTTCGAATTCAGTACAAGCAATAGTTTGAAGTAGATTGATCCAAAATTTACTCAAGCAATAAGTTTCAAGTACGTTACGTGATTAGTCGTTGCTGTTATGATGCTGATAGGAAGAGTGAAAATCAAAGCAAGAATGCAGGAAACAATTAGTGCCCACCACGGCAACTGAATCTCATTTTTGAGGACTATGCACAGGACGAGAGAGACGGCAACTGATACAATAAGCATAATGTAGAACCACCAGTGTGGTATTTGTGGATATTTCTTCATCAATTTTGTATGAATATCCATCTTGCCATTTTTTGAGGCACGAAACCGGTCATAGATTTCCCTGTTCAATATGCTAATTACACATCAGAATAACAAAAACCGATGGTATTATAAGTAAAAGATTAAGGCAATTGAGCAAAATTCAGTACCTTCCATGGAAAAAACCAACATGGGTGAGAGTGGAAGCAATAGTAGCAAAACCAAAACCATAAGCGAGTGCGAAGAACATGCTCAAATGGATTTGTCCTTGCTCTTCATATTTTTGATAATCAATCTCAAAGTTGTTGTTGACTATGGCAGATATGTTGTACACCTCTCCTTTGTTTGTAAACAAGTGTGAGGAGAAAATAGGGAATGTCTTAGCATTGTACACATTCAAACCCCAATAAGCAACTGGGATTGTAACATAGATGATCAGCACATAGCCGATAAAGACGTTTACGATAGCAAAGAAAGGGCAAATTAGAGGGCTAGACAAGAAAGAAGCAACAGCAGACCAATCAAGTGTGAACGCCCCATATCCTAGGCCATGCATGCCTGAACCAAGCTGTTGTGCGGTGGCTGATTTGGAGAATATCCAGCAGACCCATGAGATGCTCATGAGAGTCTTGAAGAGGTATCCCGGAACTAGCTGCCAGGCAAAGCTGCAGATTAATGCAATCAAGAAGAATTTTGCTCTGGACATTCGTTGATCATCTTTCTCATGTAACGTCCTTCAGATAAAAGTAAAAAAAATAATTAAATTCAGATCTGTAAAACAATAAAATTAGCAAACTCTGCAATTACAGGCAACTGAATCTGTTACAGGAAATGAAGCTACAAAATTTTAAGAAAAAAAATAGAACAAAGAAAAAACACAAACCGGAAGAGAGAAACTTGAACAAGGGCACCAGGCCACCACATATGAGCCGGTTCCACAACATATTTCCTTAACAGTCCTGCCCAACCGTATCCTATAACCTGCACAAATCACCGATCGGAGGTTATTTTTCCGATCTCTTGACCGTGACATTTCCTAGCCGTCCACTAAAATTTCAACAAAATATTACAAAAAATACTAGCATTGAGATTTTACCTGGGTAGTGATAATGAGTAACCAAGCAGCAAGAAAAGAGATGTTTCTTCCGTAAAAAGCCTTGATGATATTAACAATACTAACAGCATAAGCTGAACCAGCCCCAAAAGCACTACCAGCATTGGCGAATATTGAAATCAAAACATGTTCTTTCAAATTAAACGGACCCGGATTCAAAGAAAAATCTCTAGAACCAAAACCAGGTATGTGAAATTTAGTAGTTGGTAGAACCCTAGCCATGAAATGACCAATTGGTAGTGCAGCAACTTGAACTGTAATCTGTGTTACGACTAATGGTTGGCTCCTATAACTGAAAAACTGGTTTAGAAATGACAATAAACAGCAAGACATTGTACCTAAAACCCACATTCTAAATGTCCATACTGGTAGTGTATGATCATCTGTGTTTGTTACTGTTACTCTAACTTCTTCAATTGGTGATAACTCCACTTCTTCTTCTCCTTCTCCATTTCTCTCATTCTCCATTGTTTTGGTTTCCTCTGTTTCCCCTGTTTCCTATGTTTTCTCTGTTTTTATGGGGGTTGATTTGATAGTGGAGAACAGCTCATTTAACTCTAAATATACATAAGTATAGTGGTTGATATGAATTTGCACGTATAGATGACTTAAATGTCTTTGCAACAGAAAGTTTGAAAAAGAGGTTTGATGTTTAACAGTTGAACCTAATAAATTCATGATTTTTGGTGGGATGATTAATATCTCCACTATCTTGGTCAGTTACATTTGATAGCTGACTCTCACATGGGGGGTCAGTTGCCCCTCCCAAGTTATTTAGCCCGACCCAAGTAAAGATTTTGATGTGCCAACCATTGCGCACACATTTTGGTCATATCTTTCTGGCCTACTAGAAAATTTGAGGCCAATACCAGTCTTGGTCCGTCAGTATAAGAATGAAACTCGGTCTGAGTTGCATGAAAAAAATTCTTCAGTTACGAGGTCATACGGTTTCATGCATAACCATAAAGAACCCTGCTGTTACAGTAGAAGAATCTTTAAAACAAATTCATCCACAGCAGAATTCCTTTATAAAGGTCGGTCTAAATAGAAAATTAAGAAAGAAATTCTTTTTCCTTCGTCTTGTTTCTAAGATGGGTTTCTTTTCCGTGAGATGCTACCATAATGCATTTCTTCCAAATAGTTTGTTTATAGTTCTTATCGTTTCTTGTTTCCTCTATGACATACACGCCAGTATGGTTAAGGTGGAATCAGGAAACTGCGATTTTTATAAAGGGAGATGGGTTTACGATAAATCATATCCTATATATGATTCATCTCAATGTCCATTCATCCCCGAAGGCTTCGGTTGTGTAGCTAATGGTCGACCGGACAAAGAATATCTAAAGTACAGATGGAACCCAACTGGAGGATGTGATCCACCCAAGTAATTATATTAATACATATTCTTTTATCTTATTTTAAAGTGAAAAATTCATTTCATTTATTTTTGTCAATAATATATGTTGGAAATTTTAATGACGTAGGTTTGATGGCCTAAATTTCGTCAAGATATTTAAGGGTAAAAAGATCATGTTCGTTGGTGACTCAATTAGTCAAAACCAGTGGGTATCTTTTACTTGTATGATCCATGCATCTATCCCCAATGCTAAATTTACTACTGCTTATGGCCTCCCACTTAATAACCAGTGGATGTCGTCCGTTAATTTCACCGTTAGTAAACTCTACTTTGGAAAAACCCTACTATCTTTTTCTTTCTTAATGGATAAAGAATTTGGTATTGACAAATTTTGATTGTGTGTGCAGGATCCTGAATATGACATGTCTATACTTTTTAATCACAAACCGTTCCTTGTTGACTTAGAGGAGACACCTGAAAGAATTCTAAAGATCGACACCATTAGCACTGGTGATGCGTGGAAAGAAGTAGATGTTGTGATCTTTAACACTTGGCACTGGTGGTTCCATAAAGGAAGATTACAACAGTAAGAAGTTTCATTCCTTGGAAATTTGTCATGCCGTCCATTATATATCAGTTCAGTTAGATAAAGATTTTTTACAAGTTTTTTGTTTGAAGTTGGGATAAAATTCAGGAAGGAAACAAGACATACAAAGATATAGATAATCGTACGGTAGCTTTTGCGAAAGGACTAACCACTTGGTCAACATGGATTGATAATAATATTGACCCCGACAAAACTCGAATTTTCTATCAAGGAATTTCTCCTACGCATATGAAGTAAGTTTTCTATCAACATGACACTATCGATTTTTTATTTCTTTTAACTTTTAGCGTGTTGTGTTGTTTTTTGATGTGTCCTGTTGTATTATGTACGTGTTGGCAATAGTGTCAAGTTTATACCCGTTGACAATCCAAATATAAACGGGGACTTCCTTTCCTTTTCTTTTTTTCCTGATAGGGGCAAGGATTGGGGTTTTCCTCACACTTCTTGTGCAGATCACACAACACCATTTAATGGTACTACATATCCTGGAATTCCGGAACCAGGAGTGACTGTACTCAAGGAAGTATTGAGTCAGATGTCGAATCCTGTCATTTTATTAGACGTGACAACCATGTCACAACTAAGAAAAGATGCTCATCCATCACATTACGCCAACAAAGATGGGACGTCTCGTGATTGTAGCCATTGGTGTGTGGCTGGCTTACCCGATACTTGGAATCGTCTTCTTTATGCATCTATTATTTTACGCCAGAAATAAGAATGTCGAATTAGAGAAGAGATAAGCAAAATCCATTAACATTTTCTTAGTGATTTAACGCAGATTGATGATTTAATGTCTTTGCAACATAAAAGTTTGAAAAAAGGGTTCGATGTTTAAATGTATCAATAACCAAGTTATTTTATTTATGTTTTGACCAGTCAAAGAGAATTGATTAAAACGCACACAAGCCGTGTGCGGGAAGATACAACTAGCAAGTAGCATAAAGCCCACAAAAACTAAAAATCTTAATCACATATTTTCTAAGATTACAAAAAGCTTCAACAAAAGATGTCACAACTTGTGAAACCTAGCAATTCAAGAGCACAACTTGTGGAACCTAGCAATCCAAGAGCAACTTGAAAACCACAACGAGTGACCACTGCTTATTGTTAATTAGCATACTCATCGACATCTTCTATAATTAAACCATCATGGTTTTTCGGAAGATCGCAAAACATTTCTTTACGATGAGTCTTTTGGGGTGGAAATTCTAATCCCTATGAAGAACCAAAATTCACAAGTTTATCAGCCGAGACTTTGTTAGGAACGTTAGATCCAGAAGGCTTTTTCTTTTTTAAACTTGAAAGGGAACCATTTGGGAGCATGCCTGTATCTTGGTATTTCATACTACCAATTCCTGTCATTAGCTTGGACGATGATGGCTTTGTGGTGCTTACCTTTGAATATTCCAAAACTATTTGGGAAGTGGCTATATCCCCTTCTTCTTCTTCTTCTTTTTTTTCTTCTTCTACTTCGAAACCATAAAACCTGTTATGGGATTCAAAACCGGGACAAATGGCGGGATCATCAGATGAGGTGCTTGCACCTTCCACAACCGGTTGACTATTTTCAGGAGTAGCATGCAGGTTCACTAAGTGCTTGTCATTTTTATTTTTGTCTGTGTCTTTCTTTCTTTTATAATTTCCCACTCACCAAGCGCCTTTTCTTGTTCAGATGCCCTCTCGCCATTCACACACATCACTGCACAGGGATCAACAGCAGAAGACGATGCTTTCAGAGTAGCACCCCCACTCAACTCATTCTCACAAAGCAGCAAAAAGGACTCATTAGCTTCTTCATTGCCTGCATTTTCACTCCCATTTAATCTAAGAGCATCATCCCCTTCCCCAATAACTGCACTCTTATGCTTTACATGTGCAACCTTCGCCGAAACATCCTCCACTTCTATAATCTTTGCAGCATCATTCCCTGCACTCTTTTTCACTCTTGGGGACCAATTTTTCTTCTTAATTTTGCTTGATGTTGGGCAAGAGCCCCTAGAGTGACCAAAGGAAGAGCAAACATCACATCTTGGTGGCTTCCGAGAGTACTCCACCGAAACTTGAAACTCAACTCCATCAAAAGATATTGGAATATAATATGGATAGTCGAAATTTACCTCTATTTCTAGACAAACTCTAGCAACGCTCATCCTAGTTCTAGCTATCGTGTGCTTGCGAGTAAAGGAACCCCCAAATAGCTTGCTATCTTACTTATTCCTTTGACATTCCATGAATGGATGGGGATGTTCTTCAAGTTTATCCAAATTGGGACAGTCTTCATCCCTTGCACTGATTGTTCCACAAATAAGTGCCATGGTTTGATCAAACACAGTTTGTTTGAAATAAACACGGACCCAAGCTCCATGGCAGTTAATCTATCTTCTTCAAGGTCGAATTCAAAAATTTTAATGTTATCACCGTTCATAGTCACACGAAATTCCCCTTCGAGTTTCCAAATTTTTTTCAGAGCAATCTCAACTTTAGGAAAGTAAACTCTACTACCCACAAAATAGCCGACAAGAAAAGATTCACATTTCCTAATTTCTTCTGCAAAATCAGAAGCAGACATGGAAATTTTCTTACCTTAAATTATATTTGGTTTCTGGAAGAATAATTTGCTTGTAGAGGCATCTACACAGAAAACCTTCTCATTAGTGAGCATTGATTTCCATTCTGCATACTCAAAGGCTTCAGATGTAGCCCCATTTGAAACCCCAGTTGAAGCAGCACCATTTGAAGAAATTGGTGGAAGAAAATCTCCCTAGTTGAAGCAGCACCATCAAAATTTCCTGCAGCCAAAGCGGATGAATGATTTGATTTCAAAGGGGGGAAATCCTTTAAACCCAAAGAAACCCCCGAATCCATAGCAAAAGGGACCATTCACGAAGTTATTACTAACCATTTTCGGTATGAACGCAGTTGAACCTTATAAATTCATGATTTTTTGTGGGCATGATTAATATCTCCACTAACAAGTAACAAATTCAATAGCTGGCTGCCTTCCCGCCTGGCTCTTCCCATAGGGGGTCAATTGATGCCGCTTTCAGCATGTCATTTTGCCATGTTGTGTGGGGTTTAATTTGGAGTTGGGTATGCTCAAATGTCTAACCACTGCGTGTAAAAGTTCTGGGTACGTGTATGGATCGTTCAGAGAATTTTGATCATATTTTTCTACCACTTCGAGAAAACTTGCTATTAGCGGCTGAATAAAACGTTTTTTTAACAAGCAAAAGGGAAAATTCATTAAAAATTAACACTCATCCAAAAAATGAGAGTTAAGAGAGAAAATAAAATAAAAAAGACATACATGAAAAGCAAAAGCGACTAAGTGGCGCTAATGACAGCTTCCCAATTACAAATCAAGGTACTTGAAGAGAAACCTTTAAAGAGAGAAGATTGGAAAGACCAATTATATAAAGAACATTTAACTGCAATGATTATTTGATCAATACTTATACGCTTATGCTTATAAAGTCGACAATTACGCTCAAGCCAAATATTCCACCAAATTGCAAAGGGGAGCAAACTCCAGAGTTTCTTGATCATCTTGTTACTCTTTTTGTTAGACCATTTCCAACTTGATGTTATCAGCGAAAACCCAGCTGACACCGAAACTGTGTAAGAAATAGTGCCACAATTTCCTTGTTTCTGTGCAATGTAAAAAGAGATGATTATGAATCTCCCTTTCATTAGCGCATAACAAACATAAGCTCGAATCCACCTTCCCAGCAGCATAAAGAAAGTCTAATGTAGGTGCTCTGTTATAGCAAAGAGCCCAAACCAAAAAAGAAACTTTCGGCGGAATTTTTGGATACCAAACTTGTTGATGAGGGAAGACTAGAAACCCATCAACATCTAGAAATTTATAACAGTTGGCGACTGAAAAGTCATTACTCAAGTCCCAAGATCTTCTATCATCATCAGTAGAGTTAAGTATTACTGCCGACAAATCTCCCATTAATTCTAACATATTAGCCATAACTCATATTTCATGCTCGTTCAAGTTTCTTTTGAATTTAAAATTCCAAGCTCCATTACTAGAAATCATATTTGATCTTGAAATCTTATAAATTTCTGGAAATCTCTCTTTCAAAATTGTATTACCAAGCCACTTGTCATTCCAAAAGGAAATACTTTTGCCATTATTCAAAATCAGACTTGTATTGTCCAGGACATATTGTCTAGATTTGAGAATACCAGTCCATAAACTATGTCTCATAGGCATTGAAGTAGAATTAGGAAAGAATGAATGTAACATACCTCCAAATTTCTCGTTGACAATCTTTCTCCACAGGGCATTTTTCTCAGTTCCATATCGCCAGATCCATTTGCAGTGGAGGGCTTTGTTCACCAGCTTCAATTTTTTAATACCTATCCCTCCTCTTGCTTTAGGGATAACAGCCTTAGACCAACCCACCCAACTTCGTTTCTTCGTAGTTGTAAAAGAACCCCATAGAAAATTTCGCATGATTTTTTCTATTTCCTTTGCAATAGGTGCACGTATTTGAAACATTGAGAGATAGTATATCGGGAGGCTAGCAATGACACTGTTAATCATGACTAAGTCTTTGACCTTTATATAAATATCTCCTTTTCCAAGTGCTCAACTTCTGCTGAATCCTTTGTATAATGACATCCCAAATAGGTTTGCATTTTGATCTACTTCCTAAAGGAATGCCCAAATAATTGAGTGGAAAGTTGGCAACCTGACAACCAAAAAGAGCAGCACAGTCAACAACATTATGCTCATCCCCAATTCCTACAATTGCACTCTTACTGAAGTTCACCTTTAGCCCAGCAACCAGCTCAAAAGAAAATAAAATATTCTTTAAGTTAGTCACTTGCTCTTCCGAATCATCCAAAAATACTATCAAATCATCTGCGAACTGAAGCTGATTTATTGAAGTACCATTTGCAGAGACTTGGATATTATATTTATTTTATAGATACATAATTTAGGATCTTGAACTTCATGATAATCACACAATAAAATATGCAAGAGAGTCTATGAGAAATACCTTATAGTGCTAATCCATAATACATGACCGATGATCTTTGTAGCAGCTGTAATACCTTGAGAAACTCTTAGTTTCTCCTTCTTGACCTTTTTTTTTATGTAATGAAATAATAATACAATTCATGAACTTAATTTTGATGGTTATAGAGTTCCTTTTATAGGTAGAAGGAGGACCAAGGTTCATAGGATTTAGAATTTTCATTTAATCTCGGCCGTCCATCAAGGAAGAGGGAATATGAAAGGATCCCAAAATTGTAACCTACATGTAGCAATATTCATAATTATCCAAGTTATTACATGGCCCAAAAGGATATTTCTATGTGTAGAAATATTCTTACATTCTCCCACTGGTCCATGTGATAATTTGTATTATGGTTAATTGTAGAAAACATAAGGCGCGCATAATTGCTAAACAAAATTTGATGGTTAACATAATACCTTGATCAAGCAAACTACTCATGCGAGTCATAGCGGTGGCACATTGTCCTGTTATCAACATGTTCCCTTCCATGTACCACAACACAAATAACTTACTTAACTAGGCCTTAAATTGGGATATCATAATGGTCCAATGATGTCTTTAAAAGAAAGACTATTTCTGTTAACATTCATCCATTCACGTAAGTGTATACTAAACATGGATTCAGAAATAATTCAGAATGACATTAATAAGATCTCAATAAGTGTCCAAAAAATAAGCACATAAATTAGCTGAATTCAATAATCAATTACTCCCACAGACCTAAGATTTTAATCTTTTCTTAAGATGTCTTAAAAGGTAATTTTTCCTTAAGTGCATCTGCGGATGCAATTGTGCTTAATCAATAAATGAACAACTATTGTTTCTGAAATTTCTTGATTCACACATATATACTCAAGGTTCATGTGTTTTGTTCCTATTGTATCATATCGTGCTTTAATGCTGCGTAACTAAGACTATAAATTTCAGCAATGTAGAGACAAACTTAAATCTCTAAGTCTCGCAGTCATAAATATTCAAACTCAATTGTGGAATTAATATTAATGGATTCTTCCTTTATAGAATCCATACATCCACAAAATTGAAGTCTAAAAACCCAATCAACTCTGTTGGGTTCGTTAACTAATTATAAGACATAAATTAAAATAGTATCTCAAAATTCTTGATAGCTTTCCTGTAAATTGTTCTTCGATTCTTTAACATATCAACAACTTGTTATAAGTTTCATATCAGAATTAAGACGTAATGAAGATTTAATTTATATCTTCTATCTAACATGAAATAAAATATGTTAAATATGTTATTATCTCAAAATTCTTGATTATTCGATATATGCCTTATACGAGAGCTTTATAATCCATATGATAATACTATCACATGGTAAGATTCATTAATATCCTTTACTTCAAAAAACTATAGAGATATGCATTATGTCAAGATCACTACTCGTAGGTAGTACGTCTTAACATAAAAGACCAAGAGTATGAATTTCTCCCACTGATCTTGAGGTATATGCACAAATCTGTAATAATTTCATCCAAAATTTGAAACATTTATAGTTTTGTTGAATTTCATACACCATTATGGGAGGCTGCTTAAATTTCATACTTTGATTTCTAAAATTTGTAGACTAAAATTTATTATTAATAAAGGCTATTTTTCACATTTAATTAATGCAACTCTTAGGTCATACCGAGCTACTAATAATACTATGATAATTCTGAATAAGTCTTTCTTTGACAAGAGAGAAAAACTTATTTATAATCAATGCATCGTTTCAGAGTAAAATCTTTGGAAATAAGTCTTGCTTTATACCGTTTAAAATTTCCATTACGGTCGTATTAGGTCAGAAAGACCCACTTTCATACAACTGATTTGTGTCTTTCGAGAAATTAAACAATATCTGAGACATGACTTTCAACCAATGATTTTTTTTTGCTCACATAGCATCAATCCAATAATCAAAATTATTACGCATAATATTTGTGAACCTAAAACCGAGTCTTTGCCATTCCATTTCAAAATGTAATAAATTCTTGTAAGAAAATTACTGAAACAACATGAATAACTTTCTTTTAATTCCTGATGATACCTTCTTATTGCTGGTTCATGTTGTTATCAAAAAAATTTCTTTATTGGCAGTAGTTTTATTATGGAGTATTGGATCAGTAATTTGTGGTCTTTCATTATCTAACATTCTGATAATGAGAAGATTTACAATATCTGTAGAAATCTTAAATAAAGGGATCATTAATATGATTTCTTGAAAAAATATATCTACGTACTCCCACTGATTATGCCAACATTAACGAATTTATATTTTCGGTTTCAATAAGTCTCATACTACGGTTAGAACGTTAAAGAATACCATTTGGATTATTTAGGAAAACCAATGAACCAATAATGGTTTCCAAATCCAAATTTCATTCTTTGGAATGTAAGACCTCACCTACAACTGAACAACCATAACATAAAGGTGATTTAAACTAGGTTTCCAGCCATTCTAGTCCAAAGTGTGTCTTTGAAACTGCTTTACTGGGAAATCTATTTAAATTACATAGTTGTTGAAAGAACATACATTCACTGATATGTGGTCATCATGCATAAATCATCATGCTTCTAACCATTTTCATAAAAGTATAATTTTGCCTTTTGTTATACACCATTATTCCAAGGATAAGTTGGCCTTGTGTATTGAGCAACAAATCCAAACTTTTGGAGATACTACGTAAAAGAATTAAGATATTATCCTGTTTTGTCATACCTTTCACAATATTCACCACCTTTATCAGACTTTATGATTTTCACTTTCTCTATAGTTGCCTCTCAATTTCAATAATGAATGAATGTTCGAGAAAATATCCACGGATTGAGATTCATAATGCAATTGATAGATTTACACAGTAACGCGAAAAATTGTGGGGTGATAAACAATTTTATCTTCCAAAAATTGGACCATTAAAAGTCTACAAAATAATCATAATCAACAATTAATAAGAACAAAAGCTGAAATTTATAATAGAGATAAATGACAATTAAGCTTACAGTAGTTACATACCTTCAATAAGATTCTCCTGTGAGTAAAACCTTATCAAGGAACAATGTGAGACATGAAAAACATCAGTACATATTTTACATTCTCATAATTCAACATTACGTTTGTTAAATACTACAACTAGAATTACCTGTGGGCAACTCACGTCCTAAAATGTATTAACAAACTCGAATAATTCTAAATATGTTCATCCTATTATTTCACATGTATATGAAACATTTGGGTAACCTTAATGCTTGTTTAAACGTGTGAACCAAAACTACTTGTGAGCAGCATTGTTCTAATCGTTAAATCAAACTAAAAATGACTCAAAATACACAATAGTTACAAGATAAGAGTTTAGTATCACTGTGGTGATAACTAAACTATCTAGCAAATATGTACAATTGCAAATATCACACTAACTTTTCTTGTGATATTGCACAGTCTCACTCAATAATATGGACATACTTGATCTGATCATAAAATTAGTCGATTATAAACAATTATGAGTAGCCCTAAAACATTAATCACAAAAATTAATCCAAAAAGCATGTCATATAGAAAATATGAAAACATTAACCCCTTCATAGGAAAAATATTCAAACATGGTGAACATTTCTTAACCCAAAATTGAGCATTAAGCAAGTCTATAAGTATGTTTCTATAATGAATTTCATTGAAGAAAAATTCTTTGATGCATCAAAAGTTTAATTTGATGCAAGTTTGAAAAATCATGATGAATAACACATATAATGTGGATTAAAATGAAGGATGTCAGAATAGGCAATGAACATCATATATTTTCACAAATATGAAGGAATTTATCCAAAAATAAACCTTAGTTTCTATAGAATATGCAACAAGTTTTGGATAAAACAACATAATAAAAATACGTATAAATTTAAAAATCCATAATAGGGTACTCAACTCGATAACGAGTTAATTAACGTAAATTTTCTTTTATGCTTTTTTATAAGAAATGATGAAAACTTAAGCATAATTTACTTAATCATGATCTTTACTGTTATGTCTAGTAAATGCAGTCTAAATTGGCACTCGAGGTAGAAAATGTGGAGAAATGATACTAGACACTCATATATTAAGACGAAAAAATGATTCAGATCCATAATGTATAACCAAAAATCATATCCTTAAGTGTCTTCTTAAACATGTGAACTCGAATCACCTGTGGGTAATTGGCGTTCTAATACATTTAAGCAAAACAATATAGTAAGCACTTGACAATATAATGATTATGGCCAAAGAAATTGTTTGAAATCACTGTGGTGATCGTCAAACAATCTTAACAATAATGCCATTATCATAATAATTCGATAGTCGCTAAACCTCACCTTTACGGTTTGGCGAATTCCTGCTTACAATGACAATATGATTATTGCTTAAGATAAAAACACTCCAGTATACTGTGGTGATACTAAAGAGTCTCGACATAATGATCTTGCGGACAATAATCTCGTTTAATAACAAAAAATAACGTCGGGAGAAAAAATCCTACCATGATGCACATACACATAAACCATACCGTAATATACACTTAAATTTAATAGTGTTAAAAAAATGGCTTCTATTATAAAATCATTCGATAAAAATCAATTCAAAATTTTGCGTTAACGTTTTCAATTAAGCGGAAGCATATTAGTTGGATCACATTTCTTTAAACAATAAAAAAAAACTTCATAATTTCTTAACATTATCGAGTAAATTGGTTTTAATTATAAAATTGATTTTTTTTTTCTTTTTAATGACCTAATAAAATTCATAATATTGAACGACGAAAATCCTAAACAGATCATTTCTACAGCCAATTCCATCAAAGGCTAAACTAATGGTCAGGGTCCACATCAACGGGTTGTGTTATGCTTTAAGGAAAATTTAAGGTCCATTTAAGGTTCATTTAAGGTCCATTTAATTTTCTTAGTGGAGATTAAAGACGAAACATTATTGACCCTCCCTGATAAAACTTGAACGTGAAAAGGAAAATAAAAAAGAAATCAAAATGTTATTGACTTTCCTTAAGCCTATGACTGTCAATTAATGCCCATTAAAAAACGTAACTTTAAGTTCATCATCTGTTGGTCCAAATTCTTTTAAGTTTAGACCACTGAAAAATAATGCACCCATGGCCATGATGGTGACACGTGAATGTTTCCATGTTCCCCTATAAACCTTACGGAGAAATAAAAAAAAAGTACCAGTAATCTTCATTTTTGATTCCCATCATTCCACATATTATATGTATATCCGGTAATAAGCTTTTGTGAAACGAAGGCTATGCATATTACACACTGATTTGGATTTTTTCTTTTGGTCTTGAAAATTAAGCTCATAGACGTGAATACGGACATAGGTTAAAGACATCACGATTTTCGCATATCATTATCGGATGATCATGAGTTCTAAACACAGGCTCTGATGCCAACTATTAGATTTATTTTATAGATACATAATTTAGGATCTTGAACTTCATAATATTCACACAATAAAATATGCAAGAGAGTGTATGAGAAATACCTTATAGTGCTAATCCATAATACATGACCGATGATCTTTGTAGCAGCTGTAATACCTTGAGAAACTCTTAGTTTCTCCTTCTTGACCTTTTTTTTTTATGTAATGAAATAATAATACAATTCATGAACTCAATTTTGATGGTTATAGAGTTCCTTTTATAGGTAGAAGGAGGACCAAGGCTCATAGGATTTAGAATTTTCATTTAATCTCGACCGTCCATCAAGGAAGAGGAATATGAAAAGATCCCAAAATTTTAACCTACATTTTAGCAATATTCATAATTAGCCAAGTTATTACATGGCCCAAAAGAATATTTCTATGTGTAGAAATATTCTTACATTGGAACCCAGAAATCGACCCATTTGCAGCTGCTCTTTGCGTCAATTTAGAAAGAATTTCAGATACCATTATGAAAATAAAAGGGGAAATGGGATCCCCTTGGCTTATCCCTTTTTGGCTCTTGAACATCTTAGTGGCCGAATAAAACTCATAATGCAGATTTTGGACCCAGGAAGAAAACAGTCATTAACAAAATTTAATCATAGTTTTGATACTAGAACCATAAAAAAAACATATCAAACATTAGAAATTGATCCAATATATGCAGGTTGTAAATACTGATCAAACTGATCCATCCGACAATTGCAAATCTCTTCAAAACTATTTGTCTTGAGATCATAACATACAATCTTGTCTTCTCCAGGTTTGTCTTTGCCAGGTAAAAGTATCAAAACCTTCAGCTCATCTTCATCACCATCACCTTCCACAACTACCTTTAATATACGGAAATAAGCCGAAAGCGTCACCATTCCATTCTTATTTGCGAATCCGCCTAGTTCCACCTGACATATTGGTTTCCACCCACTGTAATCAATCTCCATCTCAAAGATACATGTGCTATTGGACGGCCAAACTTTCTCACGTAACATGAGATACATATGACCCGTGCACTCTCCAAAATAATCTTGTACACCCCAATGTTTTTGTGTTTCATCGCTAAGCAGAGACGTTTTTAGTACTTGTTTAGCAATATTGAAGTAATATAAAGTACGGCCTCTCCCAATCCAATTCAAATAGCCATTCCAGAAAACACAACGGCAGGTACGGACTTTAAAATCAAGCATAACATATCCACAGAGTCTCCATAAGCCTGTATTCGAAGAATAGACTGCCATCTGATGTTCATGAGGATTTACACGACAATTTTTCCAAAGAAATACAATTTCATAATAAAGTGATTTGCTTGGACTGAAAGCTAAATAGAATTGCCAATCAAAAGAACTACAATTGGTTTCTTCTAAGAATGGAGGTGGTTGAGGAATCATTCTGTAATGTCTTGTTGAAGGATTGTAAATATAACGAGTTTCATTATTACAATCAGAAGGCCGGTGACACAAAAAAAGACCATTACAAGATTGGTCGATATATAATCCTCCTGCTGGCCGTTCATTCTGAAGGATTACAAAACTGACGGCATTAGTCTTGATTTTGGCTTGATGTTCAAGTAAAAGCATACCATAACTTGGGATATTTAGTGCATCAGTTGGTGGCATAGGTGTCTGATGGAGAAAATATATTCCAGATATTGAAAGCTTGTTGTGATTGAGTTGTAATGTTTTCGCAGGAAATTCGGATATGAGATGAGTGAATACCAATATTTTGATACAGGTTTGAAAACAAGTAGAGAACTAGAGATTTCACCGGTAAACACAAGAAAATCTTAATCAAAAGATCACTACAATTGACTGATAAAAATGCTGAGGACGAGTTTTCGCCATTACCTGCTGAATTTTCATCATCTTGTGCATGATGGAGAAGAAAAAAGCAAATTTGTGAGAAGGGTTTTTACAGTAAAAAGATGAAACTAGGGTTTGATATACACTTCACAAAACAATGAACAATAAGGAAACCGCTCCGATGTCACTGTCAAGGTAAACTTTTCGGTGAGCCCATTTACCAAAGTAACTAAGAATGATTTTTTCACGGACCATGGTTTTTTTTGAGGGGACCATGATTTTATTAGGCCACATTCCTTATAGTGATAAGGGGTGTCCTAAAATGTTGAAATGACTAACATACCCTTAACCTAATTTAATTTAAAACCAACCTAATAACCACCTATATATATAACCACCACCTCCTCCCACCACCACAGCCCACCATCGCCGATTACCACCACCACCACCACCGATTATCACCACCATCAACCACCGATTACCACCACCACC